>NW_028227262.1:68335000-68542500 GCF_978045245.1 Mus caroli | reverse complement strand
ACTAAAAACACATTTACAAAAATACCAAAACTACATTAAAGGGAACTTGAGGACACTTTGTTTTGACTACTGGAAACAACAATCCGCACAGGGACCCAGGTGGTTAATGTGCTGTACATTATTACTATAAAACACAGGACCTCCTTCTCTTTGCTGCTCCAAAACTGCAAATTCAATTGATTACATGGTACCCCACAGAATAGACTCCAAGAGTAAATGAGCAAATGCTGCAGTTAGCCTTTAAAAGGTGGCCAATTCATTCAGCTTTTAAGTATTTATTTATTTTGCCACTGGTCAGTCTAGAAGAAAAGAATGTTAAAATGATTTTTATCTCAAAAGAATTTGTTTCAAATACAATGGAGAAAAATGTCATGGATCCCCTGCTTGCCAGCAGCAAACCAAGTTTCCTGAGTTCCGAGGTGATATGATATATACATCTAGAGGTCTGTGGTTAATAAGGTTCTCTTGATATTTGAGTCAACTTGAAATTGAATATCATGCTGTTTGATATGAAATTGTTCTCTTAGATTTTATTTTAAACATAAAGAGCTTTAAATAAATAAGAAAAAATGAACAATGTTGACCTGAGCTTCTGACGTTCATCTTCAGATGAACCTATTTGTACAGAGCTCATGACTCCCTAACTTCCTCTCACACAAGATTTAGGCATGCCTTTTGAGTCCAGTGTCTTCCCCTTATGACTAGGGGCAATATCTCAAAAATAGAAGGCATCCACAGAGGCACTGCCAGTGCTACATGTGGCCTTTGGTTTATTATACAGATCTGTCTAATTTGGCAAAAGAAAACAGAATCATTCCTTTAAGTGAAAGTATGGGGGAAATGTTGGCAAGATGGCTCAGCAGAAGGTACACTTGCTGATTAGCTTGAGGATCTGGGTTTGACCCACAGGGAATCCTATGGAAGAAGACAAGTGTTAAATTCCATAAGTTGTACTCTGACCTCCATTCCTCTGTT
Organism: Mus caroli; assembly: GCF_978045245.1. Lineage (NCBI taxonomy): Eukaryota > Metazoa > Chordata > Mammalia > Rodentia > Muridae > Mus > Mus caroli. The sequence goes on along the minus strand of NW_028227262.1, from coordinate 68,541,525 downwards.
GTGGAACACAAATTAAATGACATAATATAAATAAATAATTATTAGGAAAAAAAGAAAGGAAAGTACAGAATAAATATTCTGTGTTCAGTGAATGCTCTGTACTTGCAAGTAACTTGGTGATTTTCTTCATGGCATTTCAAGTTGTCCTGCACATATTAATAACAGAAAGAAGAATGGATCAAAATATTCTTAGGAAGGTCTTTCCCAAAACACTTCTACCTGCTCAATGCGCTAAACAAAATATTTGCTTCCATTTCTATACTTTGTCAGAGTTGTGTTGACCCAGGATAGCAATCAGTCCTCTACCATCTGATACATTTAGAAAACCCCACAGGTATTTCATTTCCCCAAACAGAAATGATAATAAAGAGTTCATGTCTAGACAGTGTGCTGGCTTATAGAGAGATATCTGAATGGATTAGAAATAAAAATAGGGTTGTATGTATGGCACAGTAGTTAAGAGTGTTATACTCTGCCTCTGCCAGGAAGCTAGACTTATCAAAGAGTCTTCTAGTCAGCTTGTCTTATTTGGAGATGTCCCACTGAAGTAGAGAACCTTCAGAATGGGGTCAGTTTGTGGGCTTCCCTGAATCTACTTTAGCTGTTTACTTTCTGTGCTTAGTGAGCTTCCCTTGACGATAGAATGTTTCACTCCCCTTTAGAACATCTTGGGTCTTAAGAGCTTCTCTGCAAGATGGAAGGTTTTATTTCATCAAAAAAATCACCACATAATAACTATGTAGTGAGTAAGACAACATAGATAGATAGATACATAGATAGATAGATAGATAGATAGATAGATAGATAGATAGATAAGACAGACAGACAGAAAGAGAGTTAAATAAGCATTATATGCTTACCTGTACTTTTGCTGGCAAGTCCATTTCTTCACTGGCAGTAAAGCACAATGCTTTGGATTTCAGCATATACTGAAGACCAGTTGAGACATCCAGCCTTATGAACTGAACAACTACAGGATCCTTGGAATTTGCATTGGTAGAAAAGCCATTGTTGTACTAGCTAGACCATAGCCCAGAAGCCATTCTATAAATCCACAGAGAGAGAGAGAGACAGACAGACAGAGAGACAGACAGACAGAGAGACAGAAACAGAGACAGAGACAGATTCATTATAAGTCCTGTTCTTCTAGAGAACCCTGACTATGCTTTATGTACCATGTCATAAGACAAGAGGACAAAATCTCTCGAATCATCACCCACGAGCAGCTGAGCACTTGGAGTTTTATCATCTCAACAAGGAATCAACACCATCAGATTGATGTAGCAGGTTCAGAAAGATGTGCAAGCACAAGATAAAAAAAAAAAAGTACACTTGCACTTTCCTTTTCCTAACTTTGTGAAATGTGTTTCTTTACCAGACATATAGAGGACTCTAATGAAAAGCAATAAAGAAAATTAAGGTGCCTAGAGTATTTGCAGATTTTCCTATTAACATAATTGCTTTGGACACTCATCTAGATTTGTTGCACTGACAATCAATAGAGACTTAGTATACTGGCTGGTTTTGTGTGTCGACTTGACACAAGCTAGAGTTATCACAGAGAACAGAGTTTCAGTTGAGGAACTGCCTTCATGAGTTTCAGCTGTAAGGCATTTTCTCAATTAGTGATCAAGGGGAGAAGGCCCATTGTGGGTGTGCCATCCCTGGGCTGGTAGTCTTGGGTTCTATTAGAAAGCAGGCTGAGCAAGCCAGGGGAAGCAAGCCAATAAGTAACATCCCTCCATGGCCTCTACACCAGCTCCTGCTTTCTGACCTGGTTGAGTTCTAGTCCTGACTTCCTTTGGTGATGAACAGCAATGTGGGAAGTATAAGCTAAATAAACTCTTTCCTCCCCATTTTGCTTCTTGGTTATGATGTTTGTGTAGGAATAGAAACCCTGACTAAGACACTTAGCTTGTCAGCTTGGAAGTAAAGAATACCATTTATATTATAAACAGAGAAGTGTACCTGTTTAAATATTTGTAATATTTTAAGCAACATATTGCTAGGAATTATCTGTGATATTTTTATTTTACATAAAAGATATATGACCCAAAATGGAAGTTAGAATTGTTTGAAGTAAGAAGTACAAATGAAAGTTAAAACATGCATATCATCTATATGTTTTGTATTAGAGACAGGCTCAGAAGAGAGAATCAATTTGTGGTACTATACCTTGGTCAAAAACCTAAGGTAAGGAAGATCATATGACATATAGGGGTACTGAGTAAAGCTGTTGAACTAAATTGATAAACATTCAAGCTACCTTGGTAAAAAGTTATGTTTGTATCCATAGAAAATGCTACTCTTAGCCTTAAGCAGATGATCCTCTTTTTGCCATGAATAGTGGTAAATGCAGAGAGGCTCCAATGTACAAGGTGCTGAGATTAATGGACGGATGATTACACAGCCCTCAATAAAGGCAATTCTATGATACTTTCAAAGGCCCAGGGACCCTGTGAAATGAAGGTTAATAATACTGTTAAGAGTCATAAGATAAGGAGAAAGGCTGTGAAATGCCATCTCCTAGTCAAGACACAGACATTGAAAACATGAACTCAGAGCAGCCATGGGTACCTACCCTGAGTCTGTAGAAAAATGGGCTCATCAACAGGTAGAAATGGTGGGAGCCCCACACCTTACTTCTGAGCTACATGGTCCTGATTCATGTAGATATATTTTCTTCAGTTGTGTACCCACTAATGACCCTATTAAGCTATCATGGATAGATCCAATCCAGTGCTTACATAGATAGCTCTGGTTAAACTAAATGGATCACAAAACAAAAACAAATAAGAGTCATGAGTCTGAGAAAGGATCTTGCCCAGAGTAGGGATGTGGGAAGTAGATAAGAGAGTGTGTGAATAGAAGTAAACAGAATGCATTGTATGTATGCATGTATGAAATTTGTCAGTGAAAAAAGTAGTCAATTAAAAATAAAGAAAAAGACTGAGATATACAAATAAACTACATATATAAACATAAAACACAATAATAGAGCTATAGATATATGTGTACATTATATACATGTACTTTTAAACATGTACTCAAATACATAACATATAGACATATTAAGCATATCCAAAGAACTTGCATATATCAGCATACACATTTCATCATTACATACACATTCTTTTGCACTTTATTTTTGACTTGACTTACCATGCCATACTGTAACAGTTCTTACCCATTTCTGTAGCATGTGCACTTATGTAGGCTATGGAATGTGATTAATAGTGTAGTAGGGTAAGTTCTATATATGTATGATTATATGTCATCCATGTTCATAGACATTTACATTGTTCTAATCTTCTTATTTTGATGTGTCAACTGAGATTAGAATCAAGATCAAAACATTGAAAATACAATATAGGTAAACTTATGGACAACGCACATATGAATTATGATAACCAAAAAAGTAACAATAATTACGTTTGTTAAGTTGGTGTTTTCAAGTAATAGAGGACATGAATCAGCATGAAAAACAAAGCTTATTACTAAACCATTGCTTTTTCTGTTTCTCATGTACAGATACCCCACCATGTGAAGCCCCTGCCGTATTACAGCTATGATCAACCAGTGATTGGGTACTGCCAGGCCCACCAGCCTCTCCACATCAACAAGGCTTATGAAGCTGTGTCTATAGAGCAGGATGACAGCCCCAGTTTGGAGCTTGGGAGAGACCACAGCTTCATTGCCACCATAGCCAGGTCGGCTGCACCTGCCATTTATCTGGAGAGAATAACAAACTAACAGCGAAACTAACTTCTAGATGAAGAGCTCACAGGAAAAGGGCAGCCTTCATCACATAGGAGTTGAGGTGTCCAGCATCCTCCAGCTTCAAGAGTTCATTGCTCCTGTACAGAAGTTTAGGGAATAGTGAGAAGCAAACCCCAAACTGCTTATGAAGTTGGGCAGCTGATAAACCTGCCACCAACCCGGGAGGACCCAGAACTTCCTTTGCTTTAAAAGATAAAACAAACACAAGCACTCCCGGATGTAAATAGTCAAGAGTGTTACGTTCTTATAAAAATAGATTTCACCCTAGCTATCTATAGGTTGGTTTGTATATTTGATTTTTCTACAATGCATGGTTCCTGGGCTGGAGAACCACAGTGGGAGGGTGGGAATTTGGGGGAAACAACACATTTTTTTCCTTGTAAGATGTGCATAGCACTCACAGACCTTTTTTCCTAAGTTCCCATGTTATTTTTCCTTTAAAATCTGGTTTTATCCTTTTATTAATTTTATTTTTCTTAATTTCCTGGTTGAGTGACTTCTTTCTACTTCTAAATATGAGTACTTCCATGGAACCAAAAAAGGTTTGGTTTTGCATTGACCTAAAGTAAAGAAAGTTGACTACAAAGTTCAATAAGCTACTGGAATGAATTAAATACATTGAAGTGTATATTCACTCAGTACACATTATAGACAATAGAAGGAGCTCTGGTTTATTTCCCCATCTGTATCTGTCATGGAAAGAAACCTGATGACCAGACCTGTGAACACGTGGATGGGGAAGAGCCTGAATACTACCCCTCAAAGGAGAGAGGGGCTCTGTGAACAATGGCCAGAGGTCCTTTGAATGTCACTGTAATGGGATGACTTTCTAAACTCAAGATGATGTGTAATATTGCTTTTAAATTTAATTATCACTTAGCTTTTGTGTAATTTTTATCAATAAAAGAAAAATGTTGAAAAATAAAATATATTATTTTGTGGTTGGTATACCATAGCCCATCTTCATATGTGTGGAAAGTTTCTATCTAGTATCAGAGTAACAATGTAGAAATCTATCAAGGGTTTTGTTTGGTTAGCTGGTTGGTTTGTTGGCTTTTGGGCGTTTTGTTGTTGCTGATGTTTTATTTTTATTTTTTGTTATTGTTTGATTGCTTTTTGTGCCCCATGATCAGGTAGAGAAGCACTAATAGGTATAGAAAACATATATGAAATGAAGTTGAGGTAGTAATATGTTTCCAAACTTATTTAGAGGTATCCTTACTCTAAAAATATGTAACATCAGAAAAATGTGTCAATGGGAGAATTACAGACTATGTGATCTTAAAGGAAAGACAGAGTTATGTGGTAATTAGTAATCACACAGAAAAATACATAGCTGTCATTTTAAAAATCATCTTTCAAAGGAAATAATGAGGGCTAGAGAGATGACTCATCAGTTAAGAATGCTTGCTGCTTCTTCAGAGGACCAGCGTTTTGTTCCCAGAACTGGTATCTGGCTATTCACAATCTCCTGTGATTCTAGCTAGCTACAGGTGGATCCAACACATTCTGTAGGCCCCTGTACCCAAATACACTTTCCCACTCATATGCATATACACATACATAGACACAAAAAAGTAAAATAAAGTCACTCAAAGGAACCTACCAGAACAGAATTCTTCTCTGAGGTCACCTGGGGTCCAATTGGAGTAGTTTTATTCTCCAATATGAACAAGACGAAGTGATAATGTTTATGATATTTAGCAAGGCAACTCTTACATGTTAAGGCGTGGTATTAGACAGTGATTTCAATAGATACATTTAGGAAATAACTAATTCTAAGCTCTGAAGCTAATAGTAAATGAACTTTATAAATTAAAAATCAGTATATCAAAGTTAGAGATAATTATAAAACCAAGCCATCGAACGCAAATTTGGGAACCGAACATGGAATTTCTTTTCAAAGTCATTCCATTTGAATACTCTTCTCAAATAGAACTGAAGTTACCAAAGCAGGATGACATTGTCATGTTATAGGAAAATTCAGCCAAGACAACTTTTATTTTCACATTGAAAAATGCCATTATTGCCAAATTCTTTTAATTTTCTGTTAATATTTAACATTTAAGTGAAATGTATTTTCTAAACCATGAATATAAAAAGAGTTGGCCAAGGGCTTAAAAGTTAAACATAGTCCTTTCCTGTTTTGACTTTGGCTTTAGAATTTGACCAATAAATTTGAAGCACACCTTCCCGAATTAAAATAATTTATTTTTATTTTTTGTAGGGATTGGTATCTTTCCAAAGAAGGAGGATTTTTTTCAAATATTGATACCTTCTTATCTATGTCTTACCATCTGGCACACCACTCATTACAATTGATTTTCATGTAAACCTTGGTCAGTGTTGGGTTTGATTTGTTTACTTCTATGTCTTAAAACAAAAATCATAACAAATAGATATTTTTCCATTATTTAAAATTACTGTACTTGGCCAGACATTGCTTAAACTTACTCATAAACAGTGAGGTGAACTGTTATGGAAACTGACAGCATTGTGAAAATATCAGAGATTTCTAAGCATGGAAATTTCCAAAGAGCTTTGAATTTGCATATCATTTGCATGTGACAGTGTAAGTTTGCATTGAGTTTTGCAAATGTGTTGAAGCTTAGAACTGGTAAACAAGAAAACATCAGAAAGCAATTTCACTTGAATAGTCCTGAAGAACTCCTGAAATGCAAACTTCAGGCCCGATATTGCATAATGGACAGAATAAGTTTTCAAAGGAAAAGAGATCTTTAAAAAAAAATAGTGATATTTCATCAATGGGCTTGAAAATTCTAACTTTGAATTATTTATCCTGTAAGAAAAAAAAAAGAAAGAAACAAAGAAAAAGAAAAGAAAAGAACAGAAAAAAAAAGATAAAAAAAGAAAAGAAGCCATTCAACCCACACTGCCATCTAGATATTTCCTGAGCAGAGCAAACTTGTGTATGTGGCTCACACTGCAGTCCATTCTAGAGTTTAGCTATGCAGACAGAATATCTGGGAGAGCTGCTTGGAAGTGTGATATGAAGCTGAAGAGTGACTTCAAGTAATATAGACATTTTTCACTGTCTTTTAGATGCCAAGAATAATGTTGATTCTACTTAGGAAGGTTAGACAGTCCTACCAAAAAAGCCTACCTCTTCTTCCTAGAGATCTCATTTTATACTAAAATGTTTCCTGAACATCAGAAAGGTCTACAGTCTCTCTTTTGAAAGCTGAGGATTTTTATGAAATAGTCATAAACCAAGGGAATTAAAACCAGGCCTACAAGCAATTATGAACAAAACACAATATAGCTTGGAACAGTCAGTCCCAAACATGATTATCTCTCTTCATGAATATGCATAGTAACACTGAGTCTCTTTCACTTATTGCAACAGGCAGTAAGTAAGTTTCTGAGGTTAAAGATTTAACTGTTATAACCATGCATTGCCTTCCCTTCCATTTGAAGGTCTGCAGTCATATTTCACATATGACCTGCAGAGACTGAAGACATAAATAATAAGAACTTTTACTTGCAGGATACTGGAGAAAAGCCAAGCATTTTCTAAAATAAAGATATATATATATATATATATATAATTCTAATATAATTAGAATTATATATATAATTAGAATTATTATATATAATTCTATAGAATTATATATAATATATAGAATTATATATAGAATTATATATATAATTCTAATATAATTAGAATTATATATATATATATATATATATAATTCTAATATAATTAGAATATGATTTATACTATTCTAATTAATTTTATTCGATGATGAAGCAGTGAGGACAGTGGATGGAGGTCTCAGAAAGATGCCCCTACAAGCATCTCTTTTTAGCCTCATGCTACATTTTTATCTACTTCTGAGGAAAGAAAATGGCAGACCTAAATTACTACAAAGTAGTAGATTTCATGAAAATGCAGGAATGCTAAATATACAGTATGGCAATCTTAAACCTTTCCATGCTATGAACAGTCCATAAATATATAAATAAATAAACAAGCCAATTCAATTAGCAACTACATAACTTGTTACTCAATGTCTTAACAAAGGCAGCAGCAGCAGCAACCACAACAAAGACATATCACAGATGGACATCCAGGAAGGAATGTGATATAATGCTGTGATGGAGGTAAGCTTAGCTGGCCCAGACAGACTTAGAATGTATTGTCAGAATCACACTTCCAAGGAGATATCTAAGCATAATAAGCAGACTATATAACATTGTGCAAGCCACTGTACATACCCTTGATCAATAAATAACTAAAAGTTGGATTTAAGTGAGGCCACGCATACGATCATCTCCAAACCTATGAAGCTGGAGAAAGACAACCATAATCAGCTTCTGTCTGCTGTCTAAGCCCTGGATAATACACGCAGTATTGTCGGGCACTGGCTTATCAAGGTCTTCTCAAGGTTTCATTCCTGCCGCCTTTTAACACTAAAGTCACGTGGCTTTAGAAGACACCCTGAGTTAAGCCATAAGACTCATTTTCACCTCTCATGTTATATAACCTTTAATACAGAGGTGCACAAGCAGCAAAAATTCTGAAATTCAGGTTGTTATCTATCATTGAGAATATCAAATTAAAGCAGACAAAATTCTCTTCAACAGGAAGGGATCTTGTGTCATAGCATTTCTATAATGAAGTTTTCTACCTCTTATTTTTCTACATCTGAGTTCCTCTTTGATACATCCCTAGAATCTGGGCTTCTTGAAAGCAGAATGCCATTTTTCTCTTGATCATGTTCTCACACACCTGATTACTGCCTGTACCTTGCCATATTTTCTTGCTGAACCAGCTCTGCTGAATTCTCAATAACATTCTCTTCCTCACGTGCCCTGCATGTCCCGTTGGTTACTGTCTTAGTCACTGTTCTATTTCTCTGAAGAGACGCCATGATCAAAGCAATGCTTATTGAAAGAAGAAGAAGAAGAAGAAGAAGAAGAAGAAGAAGAAGAAGAAGAAGAAGAAGAAGAAGAAGAAGAAGAAGAAGAAGAAGAGGAAGAGGAAGAGGAAGAGGAAGAGGAAGAGGAAAAGGAAGAGGAGAACGAGGAGGAGGAGAAGGAGAAGATGAAGGAGAAGAAGAAGAGGAAGAAGAAGCATTCAATTGGAGGATTTTTTTACAGTTCAAAGGTTGGGCCATTATCATGGTAGTAGGGAGCATAGGGTCATCATGGTACAGAAACAGTAGCTGAGAACTGCATCCTCATCTGTGGGCTGAGAGAGACTGGACCTAGCATAGACAGCATTTTCAACAAATGGTGCTGGCACAACTGGTGGTTATCATGTAGAAGAATGTGAATTGATTCATTCCTATCTCCTTGTACTAAGGTCAAGTCTAAGTGGATCAAGGAGCTCCACATAAAACCAGAGACACTGAAACTTACAGAGGAGAAAGTGGGGAAAAGCCTCAAAGATATTGGCACAGGGGAAAAATTCCTGAATAGAACAGCAATTGTGCTGTAAGATCGAGAATTGACAAGTGGGACCTCATGAAACTGCAAAGCTTCTGTAAGGCAAAAGACACTGTCAATAAGACGAAAAGGCCACCAACAGATTGGGAAAGGATCTTTACCTATCCTAAATCAGATAGAGGACTAATATCCAATATATATAAAGAACTCAAGAAGGTGGACTCCAGAAAATCAAATAACCCCATTAAAAAATGGGGCTCAGAGCTAAACAAAGAATTCTCACCTGAGGAATACTGAATGGCTGAGAAACACCTGAAAAAATGTTCTGCATCCTTAATCATCAGGGAAATGCAAATCAAAACAACCCGGAGATTCCACCTCACACCAGTCAGAATGTCTAAGATCAAAAATTCAGGTGACAGCAGATGCTGGCCAGGATGTGGAGAAAAAGGAACACTCCTCCATTGTTGGTGGGATTGCAAGCTTGTACAACCACTCTGGAAATCAGTCTGGCGGTTCCTCAGAAAATTGGACATAGTACTACCAGAGGATCCCACAATACCACTCCTGGGCATATATCCAGAATATGTTCCAACTAGTAAGAAAGAAACATGCTCCACTATGTTCATAGCAGCCTTATTTATAATAGCCAGAAGCTGGAAAGAACCCAGATGCCCCTCAACAGAGGAATGGATACAAAAAATGTGGTACATTTACACAATGGAGTACTACTCAGCTATTAAAAAGAATGAATTTATAAAATTTCTAGGCAAATGGTTGGACCTGGAGGGCATTATGCTGAGTGAGGTAACCCAATCACAAAAGAACTCAAATGATATGTACTCACTGATAAGTGGATATTAGCCCAGAAACTTAGAATACCCAAGATATAAGATACAATTTGCAAAACACATGAAACTCAAGAAGAACAAAGACCAAAGTGGGACACTTTTCTCCTTCTTAGAATTGGAAACAAAACACCCATGGAAGGAGTTACAGAGTCAACGGTTGGAGCTGAGACAAAAGGATGGACCATCTAGAGACTGCCATATCCAGGGATCCATCCCATAATCAGCCTCCAAGCACTGACACCATAGCATACACTTAGCAAGATTTTGCTGAAGGGACCCTAATATAGCTGCCTCTTGTGAGACTATGCAGGGGCCTAGCAAACACATAAGTGGATGCTCACAGTCAGCTATTGGATGGATCACACGGCCCCCAATGGAGGAGCTAGAGAAAGTACCCAAGGAGCTAAAGGGATCTGCAACCCTATAGGTAGAACAACATTATGAACTAACCAGTACCCCAGAGCTCTTGACTCTAGCTGCATATGTATCAAAAGATGGCCTAGTTGGCCATCACTGGAAAGAGGGGCCCATTGGACTTGCAAACTTTATATGCCCCAGTACAGGGGAACGCCAGGGCCAAAAAGTAGGAGTGGGTGGGTAGGGGGCTGGGGGGGAGGGTATGGGGGACTTTTGGGATAGCATTGGAAATGTAAATGAGAAAATACCTAATAAAAAAACAAAAACAAAAACCCCAAAAACAAAACCCCCCAAAAAAAAAAAAAGTAAAAGAAAACCTGAAAGTTCTCCAATGACACACCTTCTAAAACAAGGTCATACCTCCTAATCCTTGTAATCCTTTCAAACAGTTCCACTCCCTGGTGACTAAGCATTCAAATATGTGCCCTTATGGGGGCTATTCTTATTGAAAACACCACAGCCATCTTCACTTCCTCTTGATCTCTCTCCTTGATAGTTACTCTCTTTCATCTTTTAGGTGAGAGCTAATGAAGTGTGAGTTTCTATTCTTCTAGTATGTGAATTCAGTGAGTGTCAAATGTTACCAAATCTTGGAAGAATGTTTAAAACAGATTGGTGTTCTCTTTGCCCAAAGGTCTGATTTATTGAGTCTAAGCTCCTAGAATCACTCCATCTAAGAAAGCCCCAGCAAATCCTAAGACTGTTGATGTGAAGGGACTAACTCTGTACAGGAACTCAATCTGTACTAATAGTTTCTAACTTTGTAACCTTAAATGAATCTTAAAGATAAAGCCTAATGAAAACAAATGATAGGAACTGTACACTTACGAACATTTTCTAAAATGTGCATCTAGCACTAATAAGTAATGTTATTTTATGAAAACCAAAGAGCAAAACACAAACAGAAATATTTCATTAAAACACATCGAATGTTACTCAACCCTGGCTTTTCTAAATCTGTTCTAGTACAGCAGTCTTCCTTAATTCTGTACTCACTAAATCCCTAAGAACCAATTTCCTATACAACTCATTTTGGAAAGGCTGATTTAAGGAACACATTTCTTTTGGCTATAAAGAAAAGTATACACCTTAGCGGATAACTGCTTCCACGTTTGCCAGTGACACAGTGTTCGCAGTTTTCTGAAATTCATTCAGGCTTACTTATTTAAATCAGGGACTCCATGTATTTTAAACTAATAATAAATTAAATGTCAAATCAATCTTGGCTAAGTGAGAATGAATAATTAAAATGACAAGAACTTGCTATGAAGAATTGGAATCAGATCTCTATGTATAGGAGCCCTAGTTTTGTGGAGGAGATTGGTTCATTGTTATGACTATGCAAACCACTTCAGAATGATTATAAATCACCGAGGGATAAAAAGGAGTATGGAGAACATTTGGATGCTAAATTCTAACCAGGATCTGGGCTCTGGTGGTACTAGTTATTAGAGTTTGATGCTCCAGCATTTCTGGACATGGGGGTGCCAGTTGTCAGGGGCAATGAGAAAAGTAAATACATCCTTTGCCTCCTACTGCCTAAGCAATTTTTAAATTGTTGTTTAGGTTATAGTTTAATTACAGCATTTCTTTCTTTCTATTCCTCCCTCCAAACCATCTCATATATCCTTCTCTGCCCTCCTTAAAATTCATGGCCTCATTTTTCACTAATTGTTATTGTATACATTTATGTATATGTATATATATTGCATATTCATAAATATAACTTGTTCAGTCCATATAATATTATTTATATATATGTTTTCATAATTGACAGTTTGGCACTGGACAACCAGTTGGTGTGTTCTTCCCTGGGGTATACCACCTCTCCCACTCACATTCTGCCTCAATTGCCTATAGTTCTTTGCTAAGACTAAGGAGTCATGGGCCTTTTCCCACCCAGTTTAGCATGTTCATTGGTGTTATCCAAGACTGAGGAGTTGATGTGAAAGAGGGTTCTAGATAATATCCTAGTTTGCTTTCTGTTACCATTATTTAACCCTGACCAAAAACAAGCTTGAGGAAGAAAGGGCTTATTTCATCTTCTATTTCACAGTCCATCAAACCATGGCAAGAACTAAAGGCAAAACACTCCAAGTATTCACACCTGAGCTAGATGCTGCAGTACCCATATCCAAAGCCAGATGTGGTATTTCATTCTCTCTTAATAATCCCATGTCTGTAAAGGTAAAGACTTTTTGTTCTCTGGGGCTCACTGCCCAACCAGCTTAGCATAACTAGTAAGTTTGGGACAGTGACAAGATTTGTCTCAGTCAAAACCATGGAGAATACCTGAGTCACAATCGCTGAACTTGTTCTAGGTCTATATGTGCACATGCCAGCTCTGCCCATCCCCACAACATAATACCGGAAAACAAAAGAAGTTAAAACTTCTCATATTAACTTTATCTATTCATTCAAAATGATATAAAAATGGATAAAAATAGCATGACTATAGCTCAGAATTCTGTGCAGATTAGACAAGTTCTTAAATTATTATTATTTTTAATCCAAGAGTCAGATGAGGACTATTCTCTGGGAAGAAAAATATTCACATTATCAGAATTCTTGAGTTCACTTGTATCCCTTTCAGGAGGATTCTGATTTGATTTTAGATAGTAAAGTGAAATCCTCCTCAGCTAACCCTGAGATAAAAATTAATCTAGCAAGTGTGCCAGTCACCTCTGACTGCCCTAACAAAATATTTAATCCTGAAAAGCACACATGTATTCTGCCATTGCCAGGCAATCTAAGGTCAAGGTTCCTGAATCTTGGTTTCTGATGCTAGCTTTCCTCCTGATTGCTGACAGGTACCTTCTCTTAGAGTCCCCACTGGGAAGGCAAAAGGAAGAGACACAGCTCATGCCTTCTCTCAGTAATCCTGTTGAATCATATCTCCACCGCCAGAAAATCATTATACCTTTACTGCCTCCTTAGAGTTCCTGTCTCCACATAAAACTACATTGGAGTTAAAAATCTTTAATACAGAGATTTTAAAACACAATTTAACCTCATAGGAAGCAGTAAAGCAAAAACACATAAACAAACAAGCAAACCGCTTTGGTACCTATTAGAAAAGTGCTTCTTAACCCGTGGGTCATGACCAGTTTGGGTAATCAAGCGACCCTTTCACAGGGGCCAGATATCAGATGTTCTATCAACTATTTATATTATTAACAGTAGCAAAATTACAATTATGAAGTAGCAATGAAATAATGTTATTTGGAGAGGTCACCACAGCACGAGGAACTGTATTAGAGGGTTATAGGATAAGGAAAGTTAAGAACCTCTGCATTAGAGCAACCCATATGATTTTCAAAACAGAAATATAACAGAAGTATATTGTAGAAGAGATTGTTTGGAATAAGGACATTCTCCTTGGAATTCTGAGATAATCTGTATGTATTTATAAGGAAAATCATACTGTTTATTTTCTGACTTAGTTGTATATGATACTAAATAAGGTCATACTGAAAATAAATCAGCTATGTTTTCTAAAGAACTTTAATTTTTAAAATGTATTGTGGTGTTGAGAACAAGACCATGTTCCAAGTTGATTTTGCACAAGTCCTACATTGTGTCTTATACCAAAAGGGATACAAGGCCAAATAACCTTAAAAAATGGTTACATTTTACTACCCCATGCCCATATCCCGGCTACATTAATATATTAAAAGGTCTTGTAGCAAGTAACCCACTTTAATTCAGCACTTCCCTATTTTATTAGATTTTGGAATATGCCTCTCCAAAATAAAAGCTATGGAGAACCTGTGGAGTTTGTTTTCCACAGGGTACATTTGGGAACACATTCTATATCTGTTAATGGGCTCACCTAGGGAAGGGAAGTAGGACTATTAGTGTGGGTGTAGATACTAAAGCCACCAGTGGAACTTTCTGAGAACATTCAGTTCTAAATTAGGTATTTAATTTTTCATCTAAACTAAGTATTTATATCTCTGGTCACAGTGTACTGCACAGCATCTAAAGTCTCATTTCCTATTTTATTTACACCAAAATGGAGACTTTTTTTTTAAAAAATCATTTTATTGAAGTTTGAGAATTTGATATGTTGCACTTTGATCATTACATCTTCCCAGATTCACTCCATACTCCACACATATACTTTGTGTCCTGATTTATTTTCTGAATCCATGAAGTTCCATTAGTGCTGCCTATACACAGATGTGTAGCCATCTACTGGAGTATGGACTTATTAGGTGCCATATTAGTAAAGAAAAATCACTCTCCCCTTTCTGAAAGCTCTTAATTAGCAGTAGTTCCTCAGCAGGTGAAGGGCTTGGTGCATGCTTTTTCCCCCTCTATGCTATATCAAACTCGAGCTGCACAGACTTTGCATATGACACAAGCAACTGTGAATTTATGTATCCAACTGCACTGCCTATGAACATAAAAGTTTCCACTTCCTTTGGCTCTTATCATATTTCTATTTCTTCTACCACATAGATTCCTGAACCTTGGGAAGAGCAGGGGTATGTTATAGATGTCGGATATAGCAAAGCACTATACAGTTATTTTTCTCTGTATCCTGATCAGTTGTGGTTCTCTGTGTTAATCTCATCTACTATGAAAAGGATGTTTCTTTGATGATGTTTGAGGTATGCACTAGTAATTAGAAGCCAACTTAATACTTTGATGGATTAGCAGAAATATAGAAATTGGTTCTTCCTTGTGGCCCACCTGTCTGTTCTTGACCCTTATTATGGAATGAACCATGATTTTCATTTTGTAGAATGAACCTTAAATGGAACTGAAAAATGATTGGTTAGTACCATGACACTGGCACCACTGGTGGGGTTCACTACTAGATAAGATTGATGGTTATTTAATTTACACCTTGAAATTTTACAATGTAGAGAGTAGAACATTTAAGTGCTAGGAATTGTATGTGAATTATGAAATTAATAACTAAATTTTTAACAAAAGGGAGATTTAAGTAGAGCAAATAGTATTTGTTTTCAAAAACCAAAATTGCTACATCAGCAGTAATGTAATAAGTTTATTTTCCTATATACAAAAGTCAAACAGGACATATTGTTTAGGGTATAAGATTTCAACTAAGCATCTTTATTCAATGACTAATAGTACTCCCAGCCACCCATCTTTGCAATATAGTAATACTGTGTAATCAGGGATTACATTATAGCAGGAAAATTTTGCAGACAAGGAGGTCAGCAATTGTATTTTATACCATAGATGTGACCATGGGGAAGGACTGGCAGAATGGAGAAAAGGAGAAACACTGCATGGACGGTCACTAAGAACAACAATCAGGTCTGAGTTAAGAAAGAAGACAAATTACTTAAGAAGTGAGACTACATTGAGTAAGGGGTCTAGTACAGTATGAAGTGGGAGATTCACTTAGACTATAAATTGTACCATCCTTGGGCAACTGTGCCAAGGAATTTGGAAAGAGTCATAAGCAATACAAAATATAGAATACCACCAAATAGAGGTCATAGATGACTGTAAAGACTGAAATGAACATATTTTCGATTTAGTAGAAGGTCTATATGGAGATTAGCCAGAGTTTTGGAAATCAAACAAGAGTAACTTTACTATAGTATTCAAACAATGGTGTATGTCTTTTTATGAAAATTCCTATGGAAGTTAAGAGCACAAAAAAATTGAGAGTACTATACAGTCTGTACAGTATTTTCTATCCACTGTTCATTTCTCCCATGATATTTGTTCTCATGATAGATGGTTTTGAGCCTCCATGTGGTTGCTGGGAATTAAACTCAGGACCTCTGGAAAAGCAGTCAGTATTCACCCTCTGAGCCATCTCCTCAGCTCTTCCACAATGATACTTATGTCGACTATCCTTGCCCCATAATATTTATATCTAATATCCCTCCCACAAAAACATTTGAAAAAAGACACCTTAGCTCCAGTTAGGATGTATTACGTTACCTAGATAGAGACTGAAAAAAAACATGTCTACAATGGCAGAGCTGACTCGACTGAGGGTCTGAATTATTCTGATGTGACTGGAGATCACTTCTCAGCTCTAGTTGTTTCTTTCCCCTACAGTCCTACAGTTCAGCAGGCTGAGAGGGCATCCTGAAGCCTCCTTCTTTTGGTGCCTTTTCCACCTGCTTACATCCTGACATGTCCCAGCACTACTACCCAGCTACGTACACCCCACGGTAGTTTCTGAAAGTCCGGATCTCACATATGGGAGTATAGGATCCAGACAATTTGTCTTGAGAAAGTCTCAATTTGTGTGTTAACTAACCCCTTTCATGCCTTCGAATATATGTCAGGTGGTATCATGTTAATATTTACCACCTTCAACTATATCAAACACTTCAATAATATTTTGCTTCTCTCATTATGCCCATAAAATTTGACATATCTTACACACTTCTATGTCAGCAGAACTTGATAATAGACACATCTCTAGTGGTTATTAAAGAATCTATAACTTCCTGTGTTATTTTTTCCCTTTAGAGGGGTGGTTTTCCTCAGTACTCTGCTCCATTATTTATGGATAAATTTATATATCTCAAATCACAACTTAGTTTTGTTGTTGTTGTTGTGTTGTTCTGATGAGCAATGCAAGTGAATGAGCAAGTAAATGGTCCTAAGAAGCTTCTCCTTGAAAATTTGCATTGTTTGATGAATCAATCCAAAAGTGCCCTTAAAAACCACATGGGCATATGCAGCCCTAACTCTCTGTAGAAACTTGAGAAAGTATAGCTCCTGCTGTATTGATGAACAAAGCCTAATCAATTATTTGCAAGCACATATGTGGATGAGCCTTGGGAAATATCAAACTTTTCATATATTCTTTAAAGTAGGGGCCTCAGCAGACCATAGTCCCTTCATTAGGAACGTTGGAAAGCCAGCCACCTTCACAGAACCATTGAAAATTAGATCTAAGCCTCAAAGGTGAGTTCTCATCACTATTAAACTGAATAGAAGCAAAGTGGTCACTGCACTTTGGGACAATTAAAGGAAATAGGAATACTCCCTTCTTTCTTTCTTGCACATACAGTGGGAAGAGAGTGCCTGGCTCTGATTCACACTGAAGAGAAAAGGCTCCAAATGCATGAACCTAAACATAGCTCATACTGCTAGTAATTAGAATGTTGTTCTAAGCCACTGAGTTTTACAAGTTGGGAGAGAGATTGAACACAATTCTGAATGCAGCATTAAGTAGGAATTTATGGCTGAAGAGCAAGAACAAGACCTAGATATGGAAAATTAAAACAGAACAACAAACATAGGTTTGGGGAACAGTTGAGATGGCCTAGTCAGCATTTTACTAAGTGCTCTGAGTTCAATCCCCAGCACCCCTAAACACCACAAGAAAAACCTCAGAGTGGGTGGTACAAGCTTTTAATCCTAATGCTGTGGAAGTAAAGACTGGCAGGTTTCTGAAGCTTGCAGGAAATCTGATCCAGATCTAGGTCCTAGTAAGAGACCCCTTTACTCCCTTTTGCACCCACTCCCCCAAAATGAGCCAACAACTTCTGCAGAATAACACCTAAGGTTGACTTATGATCTGTATAAACATACATGCACATGTTAACATACACACACACACACACACACACACACACATACCGCTTCACATAACTACAGAGGTCTGAATTTATAAGTATGGTATAATGACAATTTTGGAAATTTTGGTGTTTTAGTTTCTTTAAAATAAAACAGAAATATTATAAGAATGTGTTTTCATTTTAATCCCAGGTGTAGGATATGGGTCTGCTTCATATTATCCATCGCAGCTGATGATGATTTGGCTTGTGCCCTAGCAGTGGCATGATTTTTCCAGCTGCAGATAGTTTCTGTAATTGTGTCATGTGTGAAATTCTGGGGATTGTTAGAGAGTATATACATGCTAGGGCCCAGAGAGGTAGTGTGAGTTTTTGGTTAGTCATTGGTTGTTGTTGGTGGTGGTGGTCACAATTTGTCATGTAGTCATGCTCAAAGAAGAAGCCACAAGAGGAAATTAAATATCCTGCCCAGCAAAGATCAAACTTGCCCCAAAGAATGTGACGCCCCTAATCAGCAGTAGGCATCTAATGATAAAGTTGCCCCCTTTCCCTGACTTTCCACTCTACTTTTTTCTCTCTTACATAGTGCTAGAGGGTTGAAAGGGTCAAAGAAAAGGGATGAAGAAGGATGGAAGAAAGAAGAATCCACAAAGTAGCCAAACTATAATTGTACACATGCATATATATATAAAGATAGACAGGTAAGCTTTTCTCACTAAGTTAACCTACTAGAATGTCTGTTCAAGGAGCATAATCTAAACTTATATGGGTGATACTGGAGATTAAAAAGCCTGATCAGATATTGAGAGCTACTAAATACAGAGTGCATGATTCTCACTAAAGTAACTTAGTAAGGGCTCTATCCGAAAATTTAATTTGCACAAGAAAGTATGCAGGTGCATCAAGGATTAGATTAGGGTCAGAACCTCATGAAAGTTTCCTCAGGTAGAGAATATTTTCAAAATGCAGCAATGTCATGCTACTGTTTTTAATTATTTATTTGGTTTTGTTGGAACAGAGCTGTCCTATGCAGCCCAGGCCGGCCCTAAACTTGACTTTTCATTTCCTCAGCCTCCTCTGTGCAATGCTAGGATAAGTGAACACTACCATGTCCCTCTGGCTGTCATGTTCAAATGTTCTTTCCAACCACAATCCTTTCCGATTTTCTACTCTCAAATCCCCTGCATGACCTTTGCACCCAAGGTCATATTCATTTTGCTTCATTTAAGTGCTTAAGTCTTGTAAGACTGTTTTTCCTCTTTATCAAATCTCAGTGTTATTTGCTCAGAGCACATTCAGCCTTTCGGAGTCTACATGCCTGAAAGAGTGTCTCTGCAGAGCCAGGTCACGGGAACCCCGGTCCTGGCACTAGAATTTTCCTCTGTAGCAGCCACAGAAATGGTTTAGTAACATCTCATCAAGATGAGATCAGTTGCCTTGCCTGGAGTGTGCCTTTAATTTGCATGTGTCTGTTAGCAAGGCCCTTGTTCTTATTTTTGAGCTGGATAATTTACCTGTGTCTATGCTAATGAGGCAGCAATCTGAAGTCATTGGCTCTTTACAATCAGCACAGTTAGATCCCTGAGGATTAGATTCCTGCTGGTTCAAATACCACTTACTCCTATCCACTGTGTAGAAATTTGGGAAATATTGATCAGTGGATACATGGCTGAAGTAATTTTCCTTTTTAAGTATATTTTCTTTGTTAAAAGAATTGTCAGACACGTATAACCCCTCAAGCCAATCTTTTTTTTTTCTTAAAGAGAATAATTTAAATGAATCTCAACGTTGTAAATACCATACCGAACCTTCAAGGTGGTGGATGAACAAATCATAAAGTGTAAGGTTATGTTCAATTATCTGCGGCAGATTCCAACCAGCTTTAATTTGCTTGTGAACTATCATCTTTTGTAACTGTTATTATGGATGGTTTGTAAATGTTGTTTGAGAGAAATCATGATGATTTGGGTGATGAAACAGACATATTTTGGTATTGTAAATGATCAAATCTTTCTTTTCATATTTATTATTATTTTGTTTTGATACTTTTGCACATATTTTTAAAAGCATCTTATGATGTGTTAGATACCTTTGTGCCTGTGTTAGTGTCCTTCCTATTGATGTGATAAAACTGACCAAAAGCAAGTTGTGAAGAAAGGGTTTATTTCATCTGTGAATTCACAACATGGAGCTAAATCAAGGAAGGAATTTTTATCAGGAATCTGGAAGAAGGACCTGAAGCAAAGACTCCAGAGAGTCTTTAATTCCCAATGTAATTTATAAAGAATATAAATAACAGGGTTTCTTCCCTGTTGCTAGCTCAATTGCAGCTTGCTTTCTTATCCACCTCAGCACTACCTCTCCAGGTAAAGCACCAGCCACAGCTGGCTGAAGCCTCCCATGTTAATCATTAGCTCAAAAAAAAAGGCCCACAGCCTTGCCTATCAGCCAGTCTGATAGAGAGATTTTCTTAATAAAAGTTTCCTCTTCCTTGATGACTTTGCCTAGCTTTGTCAAACTGACAAAAAAAACAAAACAACAACAACAACAACAACAAAAACTAATCAGTGTACTGACATTTCCTAAACCATTTTCCATGTTGTTCTCGTTCTCCAAAGGTAGAGGATACTTCCTCAAGGTTTTATATTGAGGAACCAATCAGTATTTGCCTTTCTTATTATTAATTTAGCTTGACACTCTCAATACAAAAAAATGTAGATTAACCTTCAGAGTTACTTTGCTTTTTATTTGGAACATATTTCTTTTTCTTTTTTCTTCTTTTTTTTTCCTGGTTTTTTTGAGACAGGGTTTCTCTATGTAACCCTGGCTCTCCTGGAACTCGCTCTGTAGACCAGGCTGGCCTCGAACTCAGAGATCTGCCTGCCTCTGCCTCCTAAACGCTGGGATTAAAGGAGTGCGCCACCACAGCCCAGTGGAACATATTTCTTGATCATTATTGTTTGTTGTTGCAATTCCTGATTCTCAACATAAATATTAAAGCAATGAGTGATTTACAGAATATGAATGCCTCCTATAATATAACATAGTGCAATCCCATTTTATACTGTCTTACAAACTCACAGGAAAGACTTCAAGCGTATTCTGTAGCTCCCAAGGTTTCAAGGTTCACTTGTTATAATTTAGAAAATATTAAATGGGAAAATCTAGACATATGTAATTTCATATTTTAAGTTGCCCAATATGCTCTACTCCATTATATCTTGTAGTCTTGTTCCATCCTGTTGAGAACATGAATTATTCCTTTCTTCTTGTGTATTCATGTTGGAAACTACTAATCAATTCATTATTTAGCAGCCATCTTTGATTTCATATTTTTTGGTATATTGCAGTTTTTGTTCCACTGATAATTATTTTACTTAATCATGGGACAATGATTTAGTCATTCTGAGTAAGGGAGTTAAACTATTTCAAAGAGAAGCAGTGAAGGGCTTTCCTCAGGAGGAAATAAAAGTTCTCAAGTGAAAAGAACAATACCCTTGTATGCTCAGGTTGCTAAGATCTACTGTTAGAATGAACTAAACAACAGAATACACACAGGGTTCACTCCTGTCACAGTGAGGTCACAGTGAAGGCCTCAGGGGGACTACTTTGTACACATGTAACCTTGGACATACTGATCACAGTTGGGGTAGCATATTAGGAAGATTTGCAAGATTTTCAGAATGCACTGGACTCACTCAGCCATCAATGACAGCACTTTGACTACTCCCTCTTATAGTCAGGCAAAGAGCACCTAATGACTGAAGCCTTAATTTTGTTTTGTAGGGTTTTTTTTTTCCTTGATGAAAAAGACAGACATGAAAGGACAAGAGACAGAAATTATTCCAGAAGGGCCTGGGCACAGTAGGGAATAGCTTGCCTCATCAAATGTGTTTCATTCATAGAATATTAAAAAGGGAAATTAAGTAATAGTAAAATGCAATGTCCATCATTTTCCAGTTAGGAAAGTGGTAAATGCCATAAAGCAATAAGGCTTTACATTCATCCATGATCCTGAACAGCTTGCTGTTTGAAGAGATGGCTGGCTCATTTGTATTCCAGATGCATATGAGTGTGCAAGGACTAGTAATAATTGATTTGGTGTTGTCTGTTTTCTACCTACTATGTTCATGATAACTTCTATTAGCTTGAAAGGGCTAAATTCATGCAGGACCTAATAATTCACAAATCTCATGGACTTCAATAGACATGGGTTGTGCTTCTGGTTCATGTGCCACGTTCACTGTGTGCTGGCAAAGCATCTGCTCATCAATAGGTGCTCAGGAACTGAGAAAGTTGGGACAGTCATCACCTTGAATGTTGCTGGCCATCTTGTCACAACTAAATTCCTAAACCACCAGGTGTTGCCTGGAGATCAAGAGAGGCTCAGATTTGAAGTAACAACTCTATCTGGAGAGCTCAAAGCAAATGATGGGTGATAGGTCTTTTGTCAAGGTCAGCTTGACTTGTCAGTTTGACACAATGTAGAGCCAGCAGGGAAAATATTCTTCCAATGAAGGGTCTTCCAAATCAGGTTGGTTTGTTTGTGGGAGATTGTTTTGAATATGTGAAGTAGTATGGGAAGAATCCAACTTACTTTGTTCTTGGCTGGGGATGTGACTATCTGTTTTGATTTCTCTCCAGTGACAGACAGCCTGTAACCTGGAAGTGGGAGCTGAGTAATCCCTTTCTCCTTTTAAATTGCTTTGGTCAGGGTGTTTTATCACAACAATAAGACTAAAGCAAACCTGTTGTTGGCAAATATGTTGCCAACACAGACCACGTTGATTCTGACACATGGACACAAGTATCAAATATCCCAGTGCAGAGTCAAGCTCACCAGAACAGTGAAGTGATCTCATCAAATTGTTATCTATCATACTTAACAAAGAACCTGGTGTGTCCTGACCAAATTCAATGAATATGTCCTTCTGTCAAAGACCAGCCTTAGCTTGGAGAGGGGAGGGGTTCTTGAGAGAAAGGAGTGTTTGGGAACAGCCAGAACAAATGACTGGAAGTAAAATCATGTATTACAAATGGCTGGCCTATGTTCTGTTAAAATAGCTATCCAGATTGCTCTCTCTTCTCTCTCTCTCTCTCTCTCTCTCTCTCTCTCTCTCTCTCTCTCTCTCTCTCTCTTTCTCTCTCTCTCTCTCTGTGTGTGTGTGTGTGTGTGTGTGTGTGAGTGTTTGTGCATGTCTGTTGCTCTCTGTGTGTGTTCTGCTATGCTCTACATAGTTTTTTCTTGCTATTCCAAAAACTCTCTGGCTGAGAAATGTAGTTTTCTGCTGGTGACAGCTCTCTCTGCAGGTAAAAAAATTCTAAAACCTCTCTCAATAGCTCATGTGTTTTCTGACTAAAGTCAGAAAGGCTGCTATAAAAAAAAAAATCCTGGATCTTCCAACCAAGTCAGAAATCCTGTTAGAAAAATTCTAAAAGTAATTCTTGGATTTTCCCATTAAAATCAGAAAGACAGAAAAAAATTCTAAAAGAGATGTGTTCACTCTCCATGGATGTTCAGAGCAAAATCAGAAATCTTGAGCTGTTTTCGCTCTTTGGAGATCTTCAGACAGCTCAGCTCTAGCTAGAGAACATTCTAAAGAAGAACTGTAATCATGGGTTTGCTTGATCTTCTCATGCATACCAAAAGCCTAGTGTTTTATTTACATATCAATTCATTTCTTTTTTCCAGGTTCCCTTTGACTATCCTATGAGTCAGCATCCCATGTCCCAAGACCTTTAATTCTTAGGAGACAGCAAGCTCACATTTTCTTTTAACATTGGAAAAAAAATTTCAGAGGATCTGCCTGCCTCTGTTAAGCACAAATGCTAATCTAACTGGGTGGGACCCTGTCCTGAAATAATCATTTCTAGCACACCTGGGCCTAACCTTGCTCTGTCCCAGGCTCTGATCCTGAACTCAGGAATTTGCCTTTGTATGAACAAACAACAGAAAAGCTTGCCTGGATGGGATCTCTGATATCACCACTCACTCCCTAAATCTTTTTATCTCTATCCTTAGTATCTTTCTGACAAGTTGACTGACAGTGTAATTGCCTCTATTCCTTTAGATTTAGAAAGTCCCTCATATAATTCCTATTACATCCTTATATTTTGCATAGTGAGAAATGATATATCTTTAAACTCATAGAGTTCTTTTCCATAGCCTTAAGGACTGTCCAGAAGGTCCTGGTGTTCACTATATTGTTGAGACATTAGCCACACCTTCCCCTTCAAGACTCAAGCTCTCTCAGATTATCATGGAGTCATTAACATTAACAGGGAGAACTTTCCTCCGAGGAAGGTGAAAATATGTACAATATGATACAAGGAAGCCTTATGCGCATGGCAACCACACTTATGGAGGTCCACACCTGTTAGCCCTGTCCTAGGGGCAGGAACCCTGTCCTTCTGTCCCTACCAAGGCCTTGCCAGACTTCCACAGCAGGACTTTGGCTGTAAGTACGGGGCTGTCTTGAAACAGTACATGGTATTGATCTGGAATTCTTTAGAAACTTGTCCACTTGCTCAACATGATGATCTGATAGTTTGCAATTAAGGGTGCTGTCATTCAAACGGCTTTGTACTGCAGTCTAAATATATAGCAATATATAAAGAAGACTGGGCAGTGAAATGGTATCTTTGAATATCCAGCTCCCTGATATTCTCAAAATTCCAAGGAACAGGGATAATAATGATGAGATGACTTTGAGCCCAGCCTCAGCTAGCCTGCTGCTGTTTCCAGAATGAGGCAAATACAAAACAGCTGTGATACTCAAGACGCAGTGACAGATTCCTAGGAGCCATCAGAGAAAAGTGAGCCTGTATGTTAGTGGATCTGGGAAGTCCCAGTATAGAACAATATCCACGTTGCCATAACAGATCTGGCTAAACACTTACTCAGATAAAACTGGCCAAATATAAAAAACAAATTCCCTTCAACATTGAAGTCTACACAAAATATATAATTGTGCTAGTGTTGTATCAAATATCAACTTCTATATACACAGGCTTCTATATATAAGACATTATTGGTAGAAAAGTGGTTACAGCATTGTGAGAATGATTAAAACCATTCTTAGTCTGGCACTAACAGAAAGCAATGGGAGCATTTCCTATGGACCAAAACATGATCTGAGATGTTCTCCCTCTTAAACAATTTTCTAATTATTAAGAACGTCAATCAAGTGGTTAGCTATGACAGGTAAATGAGTCGCATATTTGTCGTCTTCAAGTTCTGGGCCCTGCAACAGCTTGGAATGTTTTTTGAGTGCTGACTGAGAGGAGAAGCTTGATACATGGCACCACCTTGTTACCCTGTTGGTAACAGGATTTTTCTTTCTTTTCTGTGTGCTTTTACTCTGGTTTCTTCTAAAAACAAAACAAAACAAACAGACAAAAACAAAAAACAAGACAAAAACAAAACCCAGATGGAACTCCAAAGCTAAAATTGGTACTCTCTTATTTAAGCCCAGGAGTCAGTGAAAGGAAATGTTGCAACATGGGAGTTTTGGGAGATGATGGGAAGAGAAGGATAAATGTCAGTCAACAAAGGTCAAGTGAATGTGGCTGAAGGACCATACAGAGAAGGAGGAAGAGGACGTGGCAAAGGTTAAGGGATAAATTCAAAGAACAAAACAAAAAATACATATTTTTAAGTTCACATGAATTACAGCTCTGATGTTATCGTTCCTTTATTACTATTGTTGTTGTTGTTGTTGTTGCTTTGATTTTGAGATGACATTTTGCTATGGTATAATACAGCATGGTATTGTACAATATACTATAGTACATAGCATAGACTCACCTTTAACTCATGATTCTCTTGTATCTATCTCTGTAGTACTGGAATTTAAGGTGTGAACCACAATATCTAGCCAATAGTCTGCATATTCAAATGAACTCTTTTTACATTTATATGGACACCTAGTTTGTTTAGATTTGTTACTTTTAAAAGAAGGAGTCTTGGGCTAGCAAGATGGATCAGAAAGTCATTTGACATGTAGTCTTCAAGGAACCTCACGATTTGGATTTGAGAATGGATTCCAAAACTTTGTCTTCTGAACTCAACAGGGTCATATGTATAGCATATGTCATGCTATACATGTCATAGAAATAAAAAGATAAATACACACAAAAGCATAAATACAATAAAAAGTTAAAATTAAAAACACTTGGATAGTGTTACTCTCAGATTGCAGGGTCCATACAAACCACCAGAGACCACTGAGTCCAACTCTCAGTCAAAGGCAGGGTCTTTATTCAAGCTCAAGCTCAGACCATCCAACCTCTGCAATGCAGTGGATGGGTGTGGAGCCTCCCAGCTAGTAAACTCTTGTCTTCTTACTATGTCTTCAGCAGGGCAAGGGGTTTTCCAGCTTAGCAGTTACATGATTGGTTAACATTTAAGAAGTTACATCCTAGCACATTTTTATTGCGTAGCAATGATTTCAGCTTGTTATGTACAATTGTGGGTAACTTGAGCGATCTGCTTGGAGACATCTGGAATATTAGGTATTTTCCTCCTAAGAGCCAATTGGTTGTCACTAAGTGCAGAGGAGTTGTTACTAGGAAAGTTGTGGCTGTTTTTAGGGGGGGTCTTGGTTCCTAAACAATATTTTTTTCCCAGTTCCTGAGTTTAGCTTGAGGACCAGCTCAAAATAAGATGGAGTCTGGATACAAATTGGAGTGTATAATGTTAGGTTGGGCCCTTCAGATAGATTTCTTTCTTTCTGCCGCTTCTGTCAAAAGGTTCCTAGTCAGTAAAGTTTTATAGTTTTAAAGAATTAGAGCAAACAGAAATGATGAGATAGATGTTAGACCTTTACCTAGAATATATCTTGTTTACATACATGCATGAATTAAGTGTAAAAAAAGTTCAGTTTCTATAGCTTGGCCTCAATCATACTTATATCTCTGCCTGTAAGCCTATGGTTATTTTTCACACAAATATTTTGGGGGGAATATCTCACTGTTTATAAATAAAGATTTATTTATATTCTTTATAAATTACGTTGGGAATTAAAGAAGTATTTTTTTTTCATTTCTGAGCTCTAATTTCTGTGAAGATGAAGAATATTCCTCTTTAGAGTTATACCACCAGCACCTAACTTACTCCTGTTGAATGCATGATTGAACAGATTGAGTATGTTTTAGTTCAGTCTATGTATTTTCTTTGCAAAGCAAAATTAAATTCTAATTAACAAAATTATTATTGAGAAATAGCACATCAATCTTTTGAAGCTACATTTAAAAATATGATGTGGGCATGAAGCACATACAAATGAAATCAAGGCTATAAACACTTCTATCTCTTCAGACATTAGTCACATTCATGTATTGGGAAATTTCTAGTAATTTCAAAATATGTCATACAATTCTGTAAATAACAGCTACCTACAAGGCTATAAAAAAAAAAACAGAGCTAGTTTTCAGAAAACTACAAATTAAATGACACTGAGATTACTTCTCATACCAGTTAGAAGAGCAAGCATTAAGAAAACAACAAACATTGGATAAGATGCACAGAAGAGCCGGGCAGTGGTGGCATACGCCTTTAATCCCAGCACTTGGGAGGCAGGTGGATTTCTGAGTTCAAGGCCAGCCTGGTCCACAAAGTGAGTTCCAGGACAGCCAGGGCTACACAGAGAAACCCTGTCTCGAAAAACAAACAAACAAACAAACAAACAAACAAACTGCACAGAAAAGGGAACATACTGCTGGTAGTCCCACCCCCCCCAACCCCCCAAAGATTGTGGCCATCAGTCACATAAGGGCAATACCCCCAAGCCATTCCACATGTAGATGAGGCATCCCTGACACCTCAGACCAAGGAAAAGAGCACAGGTAGGTCACATAGGCTCAGACAGAGATTACCATGCTAATGAGGTACCTAGAGGCCTGAGAGCATTGCCAGTAAGATTCCCTTACCAGACATTCCTCCCTGCAAAAGGTATTTAATCTCAGGCCTACCCTGAGAAATGGGATATGGTTTTACAAATCCATTTCCTGACAATAAATGGTTTGAAACAACAGACTGTCTCACAGACTGTGTGAGCTGTGACCTACAGAGCCACAGTCTACTCTCCTGCAGAAGACCTCTCTGCACTCCCAGCCACAACTGCCACTAAGCCTGCGACAATCAAATCAAGGACTCTCTCCACTGGGACAAGTCAGAGTTCCCCTACCTCCTCATCCCCCCCCCCCCCCCGCCCCTCACCCCTGGCTAGATGTAGCCCATGATTCCCCGCCCCCCATTATGTTCTCTGCTCTTCTGAAAGTTCCAGGCAGTGCCTGGATGTCCAAGAGCCTGAGACTCCACAGTCCCGGCCTCATTGCAGGCCCGGGAATCTCCAAACCAGCTCCGCCTTTCTTGAGTTCTGTCTTCTGAAGAGCCAGAGCACATTCTGGACCCACAACTCAACAACAACAAAAAAATCTGTTATTTGTATTTCTGAGTAGGACTTATTTGCACAGATGCTATGCAGACATCTGTGTGATACAATGATGTTGAAACTTTTGGTAAACACTCAGGAGTTGTTGGCAATATGGCAGATCTTTCTGTAGCTTGCGGAGAAGTTTCATACTGACTTCTATAGCTGAAGGGCTGATCTGTGTCCTACCAACAGTTTGAGGAGCTCCTACTGTCCCTTCAGGGTCTCCGGGCTTCAAGCCTTAAGCTTAACAGAGGGCAGTTTCTCACAGTCCACTGCCTCACATTTTCTCTCACTTACCGTTCTATATATTGTGAATGCATGTGTGACATGAAGCTAGAACTGAAAGTGCATTGGGGAACAAAGGAGACTAAGGGTAAGTGGATATGTTAAAAACAGTTAAACTCTTCTGTGAAAATGTCTGTCTGGAACCCAGTACAATGTATCTGAGCCAATCAAAAGCAAGAAAGAAAATCAGAGCCAGTTCCTCCTCCGTGTGGTCCTGTCTATTAGTGAGCTGCTTTCTGTCCCTCCAACCAATTCCCCTTCCCAGAGTCTATCAGTCTCTATCCTGTGCTGACCTGCTGTGAGACCCACTGTTTAGATTCCACAGATAAATGCGAATTGTGTTGTATTTGTCCTTCAGTTCCTGGCTTATTCCAGTAAACACAATCTCACTTTCATCTATTTTACAGTCAACCCCAGTGTTTTAAGCTTTTTATGTCTAAGCAGTATCTCAGTGCGTTACACCTGCTGTTTTTGAGTAAGATTGTCCTATTTTACAAAGGAATCAACAGATAATCATCCATCATTTGGAAATAAAGAAAGTCCATAACAGAGGCCAGTGAGATGGCTCGGCAGGTAATAAATAACACTTACTGCTCAAGCCTGATGACCTGAGTTTGAGCCCTGGCATCTCCATAAATATGGAAGGAGGAAACCCACTTTATACCAAGTTGTCCTCTGACTTCCACAAGCTCTCTGTGGTACACGAGATTACACAAACACAACCTGTAGACATACATGCATGCATGAATGAATAGAAAGAAGGAACAAAGCCAAAGCCAGCATCCCTTGGGTGAAACAGTCACATGGCTCACAACAAGGGTACCACATCTCTCCATGTGTGGTAGTTTGGGGGAGTTCGATGTTTCTTGGAAATTGTAAACCGTGC
Source organism: Mus caroli (assembly GCF_978045245.1). Taxonomy (NCBI): domain Eukaryota; kingdom Metazoa; phylum Chordata; class Mammalia; order Rodentia; family Muridae; genus Mus; species Mus caroli. The sequence goes on along the minus strand of NW_028227262.1, from coordinate 68,511,932 downwards.
AAAAGCAGAAGTGCAGCAGATGGGCCAAAATGGTTTACTGTGAGGCTTTTTTTGACTTTTCAATTTTGTGTGTGTGTGTGTTTGTGCTTTTTTTTTACATGTCTCCTTAAACTCAGGGGCTTCTGAGTTCTCAGTCTCATATTATTTGTTCCTTGGAGGAGAGTTACATCTAAGGACATTTTAATAGCCATACTCATTGTAGTGGTGTCAACATGAAATGTTCCCCATAGACTCATGTGTCTAAACATTTAGTCCACTATTGTTGATGTTCTTTGGAAAGACTATGGAACCTTCAGGAGAGTGAGCCTTGCTGGAGATAATAGGTCACTAGGGTAAACCTTGATTTTATAGCCTATCAACACTTGCAGTTAACTCATCTTTCTCTCCAAACATGAGAATTGAAGGATCCTACCTGCACACTCCTGCCACAGTGCCTTTCCCTGCATGACAGTCTATATCCCACTGATGGTTAATTTCAATAGTTAATTCAATGAGTTCTAGGGTCATCTGGAAGATTTGCACCTGTGTAAGTTTATGATGGAATTACCTTGGTTAGGTTGAGGAAGGAAGATCTATCTACTGTGGGTGACACCATCCCTTGAGATGGCATCTTAGACTGCATAAATAAAGACATTTATCACTCTCTGCTTCCTGACTGTGGTTGCAATGTGACTAGCCACCCCATGATTCTGCTTCTCTGACTTCCCCATTGTGATGATGGTACTCTTGACCTATAAGACAAAATGAACCATTTTCCTATTAGTTGCCTTGGTGGGGCAATTTTATCACACCACAGAAACAGAAGTAGGACACCACCTAAACTGTGAAAAGAATAAACTCTTCATTCCTCTATGTTCCTTCCTGTCAGAAACTTGATCATGGTAACAAGAGACAGATACTGTGAACTATGTGAATAATGAGCAGGAAAGGCCTCCACAAGATGTTGGCCATGCTACCACTGTGAAAATATGAAGTACTGTGTTTTGATTTGATCCACTACTTTTATCTAAGTGAAATTAATGCATACACTGAATAACAACAATTATAACAACAACACAACAAAGGCTGGGAAGATCTCCTAAGGACAAAAAGTGGAATCAATGCTAATCCACCCAAGATGGCCAAAAAGGGATCTGAGAGTCAAAGATAAAACAAACAAACAAACAAACCAAACCAAACCAACCCCCTCCCCCCCCCCAAAAAAAAAAACCCATAAAGGACAGCAACAGAAAACCTCAAGGAACAAAAGCTGCATTTGTTCTTAGGATCCTTCTAGATGAGAATGATAGAAACTGAAAGCACAGTTCCTAGTATCTTCTAATGATGCTAATTTGTGGAGCATTATCACACATTAAGGGCAAAGTGTAAGATAAGGACAAAAAAAAAAAAAGACAAGTGAAGTGTATGTCATGACTTTAGTAACTAGAGGAAAAGCTATTATCAGCTGGTTACTGGGGAGGAGCTGTTGTCAGTTGATAGCTTTGAGGACAGAGAGTCACTCTCCTTTGGGGAGATGACCTGGAAGGTTGCCAGTGCCCTAGACCATATAAGTAGCACTCAGTGAATTCGAGTGTTATTAATAATAATTTCTTAAAAGGGGGACAAAATCTGAAGATGGTTTGAAGGCACCAGGAGCAGCTGGAGGAAGACAGTAGCAAATGGGTATGATCAATCTATACTATGTACCTGAAAATGTTTTAAAGTATAAATAAAAATAATTTTAAAATAAAGGTATATGAAAGCAATTGATGGTAATAAAAATATAATCTCTAAATACTGAGTGCAACTAAAATGTCAAAATTAAAGAGTCTATCACACAGTGCACTTAATAATTTGCTGCTTTTTTCTAAGGTGACCTCGGACTGTGAATGAGCATTTACCACAGGGGAGGACCAGTTCTCCTATGGGGGAAATAAATAAAATTAGGAGCCATATAATTATTAAAAAAATCACAAACTGGGAGATAACTGCCCAAATCTTGGTGATATACAGCATTTCTTCTGATGACATTTGCTTGTTTGGGATTTTCTGTGGTGTTTAAATGGTACCCATGAATATAAAACCATTAAAATAAAATTAAAAACACTTTCAAAAGGTGCAAGTTGTTTGTGAATAAGAGGGAAGTCATGGAGAATTCTGTTTTGCTTTGAAACTTTTATGCCATACTGTAATGAAATTTTCTGAAGTGAATTTGAAGACAGAGCATTGATTTTTCTCCTAGAAAATATCTTCAAATAATTTTCATATTCTTTAAATTTTCTTATATCAATACACTGAAATGTGACTATATCCTATACCAATTTTCTTCTTCCTTCTCCCCAGAATTTGCTCCAACTCATCCTTCTCCCAACTTCACGCCATTTGAAAAATACATATATGCCCATTTCCAAATACATTATTCTGAAATAGCCTTCATTTGATTTTATAAATTACCCATGATGATTGATATTCAGAAATTTCAGCATTAATAGTCACCCCATCTAAATAACTCAAGAAAACAAAATGAGAACAAATAGGCAAAACCCTACTGAGCCTTCCCCATTCTTTGCAGTTGTAATAAAACTGGAATGTATCAATTCAGAACACAGCAGCCTTTAAATAAATTTCCAGGAATTCAGATGTTTATGGGAAACAGAATATCCCAAGTATGTAGTAACATATAAATCACAAATTATTTATGGACTATTATATGAGATAAATTGTTTGCAAATATTCATAAAGTACTCTCAGCTCACATTAACCTTTTGAAGTGATTTATCCCACAACATAATACATAAGATTATGAAAGGTAACAAATTAATTCCTTGTAAAATATTTACCATGTATCAGCTGCACTAATATTAATTAATATACTCATTATTTCAAGAACTGGTAGATGATTTAAAGTTCTTCCTTAATGTATTAGATGAGCCTTTATGACTAAATGCACCAATATCTTACTGGGTAATTGAGGAGTCTCCTCTGTTAGTTTCCTTACTAAAGACTGAAATGTAAATTGTCACCCACTGGGGCTGTGGGGGTTCATAAATGACTGAGAATTAGGCATTCAGTGATAGTTTTGTAAATGAATAAAAATCAGGGAGGTTTGTGAGATGCTGTTCAAAAGGCTGGGGAGATGGCTCAGTGGTTCAGAGGGCCTACTGCTCTTCCAGAGCCCCTGGATTCTGTCCCAATGCTCAATTCTGGCAGCTCACAGTCTCCCAAAACTTCAGCTCCAGGGATTCCAACAGACACCTCTGGACTTTGAGGGGCACTGTACTTGCATGTACTTAAACATAAATGTCTCTGCATTTACATGTACCTAAACATAAGCATACTCACACAATTTAAATAAATTTTTAAAAGTAATAAAATATTAATAATAAAATGAAAGCTACCAGGTTGCTCAAATCATAGCAGTGGCTAAGTTTCTTCTTTTCCTAGGATGCTGTGTAGGCTTTCCTTCTTTGAGAGGCCAGTGCCTTGCTTCTTTTGCCTTTAAGCATGCTTGAGAATATCATCCTAAGTGAAATAACACAGGCCCTGAAAGATGCAGATGGTTTGTTTCACTTATAATTGGACATTAGCCATAAACTGCAAGGTAACCATGCTATAACCCTCAGACCCAAAGAAACTGGATAATAAGGAGGACACAAGGGAGGGTGTGTGAATTTCACTCAGAAAAGAAACAAAATGGTCTTCAGAAGTGGATGGAGAGAGGGAATTGGGTGGGAGAGGGCCTGAGGAAGAGTGGCATGGATATGGAGATGAGTTGTTGGGGGAGGGGGAACTGGAGAAGGCCGACAAGTAAGAATAGAAATCTGTTTGTGTGTGTGTATGGGGGTGGTGGGATCTCTGCGACCAGCTAGAGACCTGGATGGGGGAGGCTATGGTAGTCTATGGGGGTGATTCCTACCATCAGAGAATATAGAGACTGAAATGGCCACCTCCTGAACCCAGGCAGGACTTCTAGTGGAAGGAGGGGGACATCAACCCATTCACAAAACCTTCAACCGCAAATTTCTAGAGCCTACAAGATGTGCAGGCATAAACATGGATTGGGCAACCAATGACTGCCCTAACTTGAGACCCATCCCATGTGAGAGACCAACCTTTGATGATGTTAATGATACTCTGCTATGTTTGCAGACAAGAACCTAGCATAACTGTCTCCTGAGTGGCTTTATCCAGCAGCAGATGGAAACAGATGTGGAGAACCACAGCCAAACAACAGGTGGAGTCAGAGAATCTTGTGGAAGAGTGGAGGATAAAACTGACCAAGCAGGAGGGTTCAAGGATACTGCAAGAACACCTACTGTACTGGCTAGTTTTGTGTCAACTTGACACAGGCTGGAGTTATCACAGAGAAAGGAGCTTCAGTTGGGGAAATGCCTCCATGAGATCCAGCTGCAAGGCATTTTCTCAATTAATGATCAAGGGGGGAGGTACCCTTGTGGGTGGGACCATCTCTGGGCTGGTAGTTTTGGTTCTATAAGAGAGCAGGCCAAGCAAGCCAGGAGAAGCATGCCAGTAAAGAACATCCTTCCATGGCTTCTGCATCAGCTCCTGCTTTCTGACCTGCTTGAGTTCCAGTCCTGACTTCCTTGGTGATGAACAGCAGTATGGAAGTGTAAGTTGAATAAACCCTTTCCTCCCCAACTTGCTTCTTGGTCATGATGTTGGTGCAGGAATAGAAACCCTGACTAAGACACCTACAAAGTCTACTAACCTGGGTCCATGGGAGATCACAGAGCTTGAACCACCAACCAAAGAGAATGCAAGGGCTGGGGAAAAGGGAAGGGGTAGTGAAGGAGATTTGTAAGGATGGGACTGGGGCGGGAGGGAATAGGGGAGGGCTGTAATTGGGATGTAATGTGAACAAGATAAATAACTTACACAAAAAAGCATGAAATAGCCTCTGAAAATAGAAATCATGTCTATCGATGAACTAAGGACAGGCTTGCTCACGCCAGCTTCACAACAATAATTTCTTCTTCAGTGGAAAGTTTTGTGGATGATTAAGTCCAGTATGAACTGCCCTGAGTACCTCCATCTGAGCTCTTTCATATTGGTACCACCTGAGCGTAAGAAATCTGCTTTGGAGAGGGCTGGTCCCCTTTGTCTGAGCTACCAAGAGTGTTTTCCTTCTATGTGATTCATGCTTCCTAGCACAGATGAATGTGAACCTCAACCATGTATTTGTACATAGGGTAATAGTGAAAGAAAGATGAAATTTCAAGACCTGTAAGTCATATAAAGTACTCAGAAATTGCTGGTTGTTTGTGAGCCTAGAGGCTGCCTGGGGCTGAGAAAAAAGAAAAACAAAACCTGGGTATGCCCCGTATTTAAAACATTCCTGACCATAAGATAAAGAGGAATGTGAGGACATAACAGGCCTATCTGAACTGAGTCAACAACTCACAGAACTCTGACACCCTGCATGTACATGTAATATTTCTGCTGATGTTTGAATAAGCCAATAGTGTGTTGCTATGCTGGATTCCACACCCCTAAGCCCCTTACCCCATAAAACCCCCTAGCTTTCGAGCCTCCTGGCTGACATCCATTATCTCCTGTGTTGGATGCATATGGGTCCGGAGCTCCATAATTAAACAACCTCATGTAATTACATCAAGATGGTCCTTTGTGATTTTTTGGGTGCACTCCAAATCGGGAATTGAGTGGGAGTTTACCCACTAGGTTCTATCAATAGCAGCCTCCTCATGCTCCTCCATATACTTGTTTTCCTTGAGTGGCGTGAAATTCTCTGGAATTTCTCTAGAACATAAACAAAAAACTTAATGATTGAAGAGACTACTCAAATTTGACTGCCTTGAAGAAGCTTCTCCATCTTTTGTTTTTGTTTTGTTTTTTTTCAATTAAAGTGGAATTTAAAAAACTTGTCACCACCGACTTTGAGAGCTATATAATTGTTGTTGTTGTTGTTGTTACAGGGAATTATTCCCCACCTAGTAGAATGTTGGAGCAGCATTGTTGACCTCTACCATTAAGATCAATTTGCAGTCCACACATGACTCTTTTGTGGCAAAATTGTTCATAGTAGAGCACCAGTGGCCGCTCAACTCTCCTGCAAGTCTCCTGGCTTGACCCTATCTCTACAGGGCAGCCAGAGATAACAGGTCCGTTGAGAAGAGCTTTGTTGTGTGAGGAATCAGTGTACAAGGATGGGCAGAAGTCTCATTAACAGGGTAGGGGAGGGGGTTCTCTTATGTTGTCAGTTGTGTGATGGTAGAAGAAGTCTTAACTCATTCTGGCTAACTCAGCAAATATGCAAGAGTTTCTTGCAGTGGAAAACATCTTGCCCTGGCCACTACCGTCTCTCTCCCCCAACTTCCTCCAGCACTGTGAGAGTGCCTGCTTCATTAGGTAGATGGAAGCTGTAAAGATTCCACACTCTCTTCCTTTCTAATGATGATTTTAAAGTATAAAATTTATCCCCATCCCTGTTGCTTGTCCTTGTCTTTCAGTGTAAGACAGGAGGAAACAGCCCACAGTGACCAGAAAATCTGGCTAAAAACATAAAAAGTTGCAACTAAAAGAAACTGATCAAAGAACTGTGTCCATTATCATACAAAAGAAGAAAATACAAAGGTAAAGCTTGGGAGAGAACAGTTCTTGGAAATCAAATATACATATAACCATATGTTGATTTGTTGTGAATGAAGGGAGTGACTGTACTAAGAAGCTGACTAGAATCAAAGGTTGGCCGTCCTCCATTTTCATGGAGTCACAGAGGCAGCATCCCAACAGTGTGACCACATAAGGAAAGAGCTCTAGAAATTTTCAAGAATTGGCCAAGATCTATGTGGAAGAAGAAAATGTGATTTTATACACAATGGAATTTTATTTACACAACTACAAAGATAAATGAAATGGGAACATTTGCATGACTGGAACTGTATATCATGATGTTTACAAAAATATAAATAAGACAGACTAAGAAAAACAAATGACATGTTTCTTTGGTATGTAGAACTAGATTTAAAATTCTCTCTCTCTCTCTGTTTGTATGTGTGCATCTGAGTGGTTAGTGTGTTTACATGTGGGTCTGTGTTTTACATGTGAGTATGTGCCAAAACTAAAACAAGGGTCATGAGAATGGCAAAGGGGGTCTTAAGGGAGGAAAGAAAGAGAATTGAGTACATTAGGAAAGAGTATATGAGCATGTTAAGTGTAAAAATACCATGCCTAAATTCATGACTTAGTATACTAGCTTAAAAGATAAATATTAAAATGAAATAAAAAATAATTATTGGTGAAATAACTCTCTTAGGGTTCCTGCATAAACATCAGAACCAAGAAACAGGTTGGGGAGGAAAGAGTTCATTCAGCTTACACTTCCACACTGCTGTTCATCACCAAAGGAAGTCAGGACTGGAACTCAAGCAGACCAGGAAGTAGGAGCTGATGCAGAAGCCATGGAGGGATGTTTCTTACTGGCTTGCCTCCCCTGGCTTGCTCAGCTTGCTTTCTTATAGAACTCAAGACCACCAGCCCAGAGATAGCACCACCCACAATGGGCCCTGTCCCCTTGATTACTAATTGAAAAAATGCCTTACAGCTGGATCTCATGGAGGCATTTTCTCAAATGAAACTCTGTTCTCTGTGATAACTACAGTTTGTGTCAAGTTGACACAAAACCACAATAACTCATTACTATGTCCATTTCAAAATGAATAACTCTCAGCTGAATCTTATAAACACAATTACCAATGAGCAAAATAACCAAACTCACCATGCTGAATCATGTGCTGCAGGTATACATTTTTATTCACATATATGCATATATATGTGTGTATATATGTATATACTTATCATATACATATATATGCATATGTATATGTGTGTATATATATGTACATATGTCAGTATATATACATATTCATATGTGTATATATTTATTATGACTACTCATAGCTACATGAATATATATTTATATATTAGTTTATATATTCATAGGTATATACAAATAGTCACAATAAAACCACAGGAAATCTAAAGTCTGAAGGTTTTTGTCTTTGTTTTGCTTTTTGCTAACAGGATAGCATATATATTATTAAAAAGTTATTATATTTGTTTAATATATATCTTATTAGAAATTATACTTTGTAACTAAGTGAATTAATAAGATGTGCATGTTAGTATAACTTTATGTATATCTGTATGTCCATATAATTGTTGCATAGTCTTGTATGCATTTATTATTCTAATAAGACCATAGGCTTCAAGCTGCCAAAGAGATCAATAGAGCTCACAGATTTAAAGTCTAATGAGAAGATACAAAGTGGAAGAAGACACATGAATTGGGGGAGCAGAATGGAGAAAATAGAGATAAATATCATCAAGATACATTTCACATTTGTATGGATTTTTTTTTTAAAAACCTTGAAGATAAATTTCAAAAGATTAAGATTCAAGAGGGTCTGATTTTCACAAGCTCATGTTTTTACTGTTAAACTGAGCTGATACAAGTATGAGCAAAAAATAAATATTAATTATTTATATTTGACCAGAAACTGTAAAATGATAGCAATAAATACATATAATGCAAATTTGTGTGTTATTTGGAAGTTTTGAAGCTTTTGTATGAATTGATTCATGTTTACTTTGCAGTTTTTGCCTCCTAAATCCACCCATGAGATTCCAAGCTTTAACCATAACAAAACTTTCTATAATTTATAATAGAATATTTTTATAAGTTACCTTTAGTCTTGGGTGTCTTTTTCCAAATATTGTGCTTACATTTCCAAAGACCATTTTAATTTTCTTTTAATAAAATATAATTATTTTTGTAACCTTCTAAAAAGCATATTGGGTAAAGTGGTAATTGTGTAAGAAATAACATAATTTCAATTTAGACAGATTTTTTTTTTTTTTTTGAGACAGGGTTTCTCAGTGTAGCCAAGACTGTCCTGAAACTCACTCTGTAGACCAGGCTGGTCTTGAACTCAGAAATCCTCCTGCCTCTGCCTCCCAGTGCTGGGATTAAAGGCGTGCACCACCACTGCCCGGCTAGACAGATATATTTATGTGTTTCCCAGAAACTGATATGTATCCATAAATTATCATTCCTTGCCCTAAGCTGGAATGGTTTCCATGGCTAATCCTACTCCAATGCTACTGACTTGCTTGAAGCTTAAAATGTAGGTCCCCCAGAGGACCCATTAAGCAATGTTGTCTTATATCACTTAGCCTTAGAAATATGTTGATAGTGGAGACAAAAAATAAGTTTTGAAGAAATCCTTCATTAGACACATGCTAATCTATGAAAACATTATTTTGATAGCAGATTTATCAATTCTGTGTAGACATTAAGGTCTCATAGACTCTGGGTAAGATAGAATTTTGCTTCTCCCAGAGTATACTCAAAAATGCCACTATTATAGATATAGACACATTGTTCTTAATTCATATTGAAATGTCACTCTAGAATAGACATGTTTAAACATAAAAATTTATACAGTGAGAACTTAACATTAAATGCAACCTAAGTTACCCATGAAAGCTTTGATTTAACACTATTAGAGTAGGAAATTACACACACATACACACACACACACACACACACACACACACGCGCGCACACACACACACACATAAACAAGGGGGTTTGGAGATATGAATCAACAGTTAAGAGCATATACTTACAGCTCATGCAGGAACCCAAGTTCTGTTCCTAGCACACTAGATGTGTGAAGACTCACAATTGCTTGTAACTCAAGCTCCAGGTAATTTGATGCCCTCTTGTGACTGTAAGCATATGTGCACATATCATACAGTCATACATATACATGTAAATTAAACATAAAATAAAATATTTTAAAAATAATATTTTGATTTAAGAACAATTTTATAATTGAGGGATTATAACTGAATTAAGAAAGGCTGTCTCACAAATATCACTGGGTACAGTTTTCATAAAATAATTCCAGAAATTAATCATAAATAAGCAAAATAATCAAAGCATTGAGAGGCTAAAAACATTATCTTTACTGACTTTTGGTTCAAATAGAAATCAAAACTGCAATTATGGGCTTTACAGAAAAAAATGACAAGATTATATATCAAAGGATGTGAGATGTAGCTAATGATAAGATCAGACGAAGTATAGCAGCAGTGAATATTTTCATTATGAAAGAAAAATACTAAATGAAGCAGGCATTTAATTAAATAAGTAACACAAAAAGCACAAGATCTGAATTAATAAATATTATCAGCAAAGATTCTTGGTAACAGATGGAGAGATGAGATGGTTCAGTAGTGAGGATGTTTTCCTGCTCTTCCAGAGGACCAAAGTTTGGTTCTCAGCCTCCATCAGCTGCCTAAAACTCCAGCTCCAACTCCTCTGGGCTCTGAAGTGAACTACACACACACACACACACACACACCCACAGAGGCACGTGCACACTCAGCCACACACATAAACATACACATAAATAAAAACAAGACTTTAAAACTTGCAGAACAAAACACATTTATAGTAAGAGGAAAATTGAAAATGAGTGAACTAAATAATTTAACATTTAAAAGTAGGAGAAGTAAACATTGCATTGGCCATACAAATTGATCACTCACAAGGATGGAGGCCTTTCTGCAATGCTATTCTGAGCACACAGGTTCAAATGCAATTAGAAAGACTGTGTAACCACAGAGAGCTGCACCTTGGGATAAACTGCAAAAATTGAATTTTATTTAGGAACGGACAGAACCCTGAATATTTCTAAATGTGATGGTGATAGGGCACCAGGAGAGCTGCATTGCAAGAGCACAAGAGGAGAAATCAGTAGGGCCACATCTTGAAAAAAGTGGAGTGCACACTGAGAAATAACCTAAAAGGAGGATGTGGAGAGTCGGGTGTGAGTGTTCCCACCTGTAATCCCCGTGTTTAGCACACGGAAGTAAGAAGATTGCTGGAAGTCTGAGGCTAACCTAGGCTGTATGGTAAGTTCCAGGCCACCAGCTTGGGCTATATACAGTGTGTGCCAGGCCAGCCAGGGCTACATAGGGAGACTATTTCAAAAGCAAAATCAAATATTAACGAAAAACTTAGAAAAGTATGCTTGTGAATTTGGATCTGAAAGTACATCTGTGAATAGATTGTGTGTGTGTGTGTGTGTGTGTGTGTGTGTGTGTGTGCCTGTGTGTGTATGCTGTGAGAGAATCGCTTAGTAATTTGGATTTTTAAAATTTATACTACTTCTCACATTGTTTCCAGGCTTAATTGATACCAGGGTTTATTTTATTATAAAGAAGTACAATTCTTTCCTTTAACACAGGTTTGCATATTTTTAAGATTATAACTTACACAAAGTTTATCAAATAGCCGTGCTTAATGGGGCTCCAAGGCTTTCTGCTTCCCAAATCCAAATGGCTTCTTGTACATCAATATAATACGCAGTCAATGATGTCCCATCGACTAATGCGCGAATGTGACATTGGACATTGTCATTTGTTTTAACTTTCAATATCTATTGTGAAGCCTTGTGGGCTATTTATATAAGAGCTGTATGGCTGTGTCTTTCCAGGAAGAGAGAGCCTCCTTCACTTCTCCCATCCTTGACTGAAACAACATTGTCAATCTTGTTAACGGTGAATAAGAATATTAGAGACACATGTGACAACTGAGGTAGAAAAATTAGGTCCCTGCTGGCAATTACCTATCAGAGCAGATTGACTGATTGCTAGAGCTAAAACGCATGTAAACTGTCAGCCGTCATAACAGGGCAAATATCACAGAACCACGGTGCAGAGTCAGGTAAAAATCCACTTTTCACTGTTGGGGACCTGCCCTCAGTGCCACACATTCATAATCCTCTCCCATCAAGCCAGGTCTACACATTCGGAGACGTCCATCATTCTAACAGTCAAATATATGTCCTGTCAAATACATTCAATGGCCCTCATGATAAGTTGGACGGGAAGTGACATGCTACACATGATTGAGTAGAAAGGGCATATCATGTACAATTCCTGCTGTCACATTTGTTATTCCGTTTCTATATCTCTGTGGCAGACTTAACCTTGACATGTCCTAGATTTAGTTGTTATGGCCAATTAATGGGCAAAACCAGCATAAAAATTAATATTTTTAAAATTACATAAAAACATGATTAAAGATATACTAGGGGAGTATAAAGAGAGAATTATTCTGTTTTGGGATACATAAATTAGTTTTATTATGTGTTGAAAACACATATACCATGATTCATTGACAAAAAAGAACTTTATGTGTGACCACACACCTTGAATTTGTCCAAAGTGGCCAAAGCATCTTAAAGATTCTGTACCATGAAAAGGTTATTGTTTTTTTAATAACCTTTTATGTGAAGGCATGATCCTTGTTACTCAAATAAGGTACCTACAAATCAAGTTACTCAGAAAATATTGAGAGAAATCAGACTCTGCTAAAATCATATGCTAAGGACAAAACAAAGTTATTCGTTTGCAGCAGACACTGGGTTTTTTTTTGTTTGTTTGTTTTGTTTTTGTTTTTGTTTTTCAAGACAGGGTTTCTCTGTGTAGCCCTGGCTGTCCTGGAACTCACTTTGTAGACCAGGCTGGCCTCGAACTCAGAAATCCCCCTGCCTCTGTCTCCCAAGTGCTGGGATTAATGGCGTGTACCACCACGCCCAGCTAGGCACTGGGTTCTCAAATGAGTCACGCATTGGCCATGAAAATAGATGGGTACAGTTTTTTTTCTTTACCTTAAATGGTTCCTGAATTTTATACCATTAGAATTTTATACCTGTAGTTGGCATTGGATCACCAACTAGACCATTGAAAATGACTACGTTCTTCTGGTTGTAAGAACCATTCTTTGTTTCCTTCCCTCCATCTTTTATTAAAGAGAAAGCATTGATTGAAATGATTTCCCCCTTTTATAGGTGCTATGGTTCGAACATATCCCCCTCTATTCAGGTATTGAAACATTAAACATAAGAAATGGGACTTTGGGGATCTAATTATGTCATGAGAGTTCCTTCTCTTGCCCTTATAAAGGAAGTTTCATGAGGTTGTTCCTTTTTCTTTCTTCCCAAATTGTGTGCTGGGAAAATGAAGCATACTCTCTCTCTTTGAAGGCATAGCTCTCACCAGTGAAACCTGCTGCCACCTTCAACTATAATCTCCACATACCCTGAAGTATATGTAAATAAATTTTCATATTTTACAAGAAGCCACTATGGGTCAAATATTTTATCATCATAATAAAGGAAAGATATTATCTGTTAATTCCAACTCACATTATCCTGGTAATTTTTACCATCAAGTTTCTGTATTTGAAATGGCCTGTGAGGTCAATTCTGTGATTTCAATGATGTGCTTGTAAACCATTTCCTGATGATTGATATCGATATGAGAGCTACTTGTAAGTTCTATATCATAGTCCCTTAACAGATCTCTGACATATAAGTCCTTTCTCTTAAGATTACTTGTTCATTTTCTTAGTTCCCAACAGTTCATAAAAGTTTATAATAGTAGATTCCAATATATCTGATATGTATGTTGTTTCTGGGCTCATGTGTTATGTCTAAGAAATCAAGTGTCAGGACCAATGCCATGAACTGTTTATCTGTTTTCTTATAAGAGATTCATATTCTATACTTGGATTTCTTGCCTTTGTTGATTTAACCTTCACATGTTAGAAAAAGTTATACTTCATTGGGTCTTTTTTAATGTTTGTATCTGTTCGTTTGTTTTTTTTTTGAATATTTTAGATGTTCTTCATGTTCTAGAAAGGTCTTTTTACTTCAATGTAATTTTTATGTTGTTTCAATTAGTGTAGTTGACTTCAAGGACTTGCACAGCATGTACACACCTGCGAATATGAGATGAGCCTCACGTTATACCCATTGCTCAGACTTTTTGTCAAGATGATCAAACACTTGGGAGAAACAAGTTAAATCATGAATAGAGTATTTTTTTTCCTTTTTGTTTTGCTGTCTATTTTTTTAATTCTCAGTTCAGACTTTTGGAAGTTTTACCTTATACTTGTCTGACTGCATTGCTTCTAGGTTGCCATGAGGTACCATGAGTGAAAGGTGTTGTGAAGCAAATATCTCTCCTTATGTTAACCAGAAAGAGAGGAGAGGGAAGAGAAGAGAAGAAACAGGAGGATGAAAAAAAGAGGAGGAAGACTGAGAATGGTCCAGGGTTATGGCATATAATTTGAGAGCATAGCATAGTCACCAAGTTCTCCCCAAAAGAGCCCTCATATTGAAGTTTCCAATATTTCCTAACATAGCTCCACCAAGAAGAAGGTCAACCCTTTAAGGAATGAGCCTTTGGAGATATTTCATAATTAAACCATGTAATATTGTCCACCTAACACAAACCCAGACGTTTTTGAAAAGAAAATCTCAACTGAATGTTTTCTTCCATGAGATTGGACCATGGACATGTCTGCAGAACCAATTTTTATTGCTAATTCATATTGGAAGGCTCAGCCCACTATGAGTGGGCTCATACCTAGAAAAGTGATCCTGCACTGTATAAGAAAAATATTTGAGCAAGCCAGGAGAAGCAAGCCAATAAGAAGCATTCTTCTATGCCATGTGCTTCAGTTCTTCCTACAGGTTCCTGGCTTGAGTTCAAAGAAAAACTTTCCTTAAGTTTCTTTATGTCAGGGTGTTACCAGTCACACCAATGGAAAACAAACTAGAACACAATTTGAAGTAATATATGTTGCGGACCGTCCAGCGGCTTGCAAGAAACAGGGTATGGCTGAAGAGGCAGACTCGAGCTGAAAGGGAGGGAACTAGATGGATGAGAGAAAGAATAGAGCTAAGTCAAGACCTTCTGATCAAAGCTCAATTTTAATGTCGGGAACAAGCCTTATAAAGAAGGGGGGGGGCATTCCCGCCAAATTATCCTTGGAGCCCAGCTGCAGGTGACCACGTGTAGGCTCCTGGAACAGCTAGGCAGCAGGTAGCAGCAGTGCAGCAGTGGCAGTGGCAGAACAATAGGGTGATCCAGGGAGGCAGGGTCCACCCCAGGTGATCTCCTAGTGACAACAAGTCAAGCCTGGCTCAGCCTGCTTCAGGTTGTGGGGAGGAGGTTACAAATATACATATTAGCTCGTCTAAATTACACTGATTGTAATCAGAATGAATTGAATTTGTTTCATAATCTCTTGGAGAACATTCAAATACAGAAAACTCTAGCTTTCAATCTCAGAATTCTTTAAACTATGCTAAAAGTTCTCATTTAGTTCTGCTCTGCTAAGTCTTTTGTTTTCTTCAACAAAAATGTACTTATCATTGTTGCTATGATTCCAAAATAGTCATGTCTATTTATTCAAGTCATACTAATTCTCCATAAGTTATTTTGGATACATTGTTTTGTGATCTTATATAGCTAGATGTCTTTTCCTTAATGAGTGGACTGACTATGGAGAATGTCAGGTTACACAGCTGTGCATTCAAGGGCTTGTTTCTAGAACATTCACAGCTCATTATATATCTTCACTGTAGAGAGATCAGAGGCTCTATCTCCTTGTCACCTGTCTGATGCCCTAAATAGAACAGGAATATTTACTACAAAAACATGAACATACATTGCTACAGTAGGTATTGCTCTACCTATTTTAAAATGCTAATGTCTCCAGATTAAATGTTTACTTCATCTTACAACCATATGCTATGAGGTCTTTGATGTGGAAACTTCTTTGGAAAGTTAGTTATGCCAAGTGATGGTTTGCTGGGGCACACAGGTGAAAGGATATCTTGCTAGAGCAAACAGAAAAAAAATGTTTCCCTGAATCAGACACAAGTGAAAGGATGTTTTGCTGGAGCAGACACAGGTGAAGCGATGTTTGGATACAGCAAACACGTGAAAGGACCTGTGCTGAAGGAGTATAAATACGACCCCACAGAGAGTGGGGCATGAGCACTGAGCATTGGTTCACTCTGCTCTGCCTTGCTATTCTTCACTAATAACACACATGTATTGGTTCACCTTCCATAGTGCTGTTGAGCTCAACTTGTGGTAATGATGCCATTAAGAAAAGCTCACCCAAGAACTCCTCATGAGGTTCCTGCTGCAGCTTGCTGCTTCCATGGCCTCACCTCAGGCCAGCTGGCCAGCCTTCAGGATTGAACTACAGCTGCTGGTTCATGTTTGCTGTCTGCCCACCTAGAGGACTGATTTGCAGTTGCTGAGTGATGTTTTGTGTTTGCTACAGGACTGAACTGCTGAGAAAGGAGATTGAGCTTGCCTCAAAAGGACTATTGCTGAATAGGTCCACTTCCTCCATATCCTAGTAACTTTTCTCTGCCACTATCTCTACTGGGCGGTGGGCTACAGGAGAGGTTGGACCCTTATTAAATGTAGGTTGCAAAATATATATGTCTATAGGTCATATTCAATGGTTTTGTTTGTTTGTTTTCCTTTTCTTCTCTCTATTTCTCTTTTAATTTGTTAGTCCTCTTGATTTCTAGACAGATCAAATCAAAGCACGGTTACAATTGGGTTCAAGCTATATCCTGGACTTGTTGTTTTGTGTTATTTTTTACAAAACACTTGTGCAAATGTATGCAAATATAATGAATCGCAAGCAACAAGTTTTGTTATTGTGTCTATATCACAAATCTTGAGTCTCTGAACCTGACAGTAGATGGTAGGAATCACAGCAAATGTTTACTACCTTATTTGGTGAAAAGATTCAGAGAATGTCATGCCAGTAAGTACCTTCTCTACAAACCCATCTATTTCACAATCACTGACAGAGACAAACTTGGAGGCTTGGTGGCCCCTTTCTCCTAATCCCACTAGCACTTTAATGAGAATTTAGAGAGGAGACAGGATGAGATCAGGACATGCTATTTTCCATAAGGAGGTTTATCTCAAGTCCAGCCCTTTCACATAAAAAAGTCGATGTCAATCCAATTAATACAAACTAACCCAAATTGAACAAATACTAAATTTTATCAGCCAAAGTCTAATTAATTGACTAATAAAAATATATTCAACTTAAAGACATAACAGTGTCTTGTGATGGTTTTTATTATTGTGTGCATATTTATGTGCACATG
Source organism: Mus caroli (assembly GCF_978045245.1). NCBI lineage: Eukaryota > Metazoa > Chordata > Mammalia > Rodentia > Muridae > Mus > Mus caroli. Next base: position 68,494,902 of record NW_028227262.1, on the reverse strand, counting down.
TGCATGTTGTGTGCTTGCTCTGCAAGCAAGAGAGCCTGAGCTTTACTCTCTCCCCACGTTACCTATGAAACAGGGTCTCACTGAACCTGGGGTTTTCTATTTCAGCAAGACTGACCAATCCATGGGAAGGAGGAGGGAAGAATGGAAAATAGATTGTATAAGAATGTCTCCAGCAGTGTGTGTGTGTGTGTGTGTGTGTGTGTGTGTGTGCGTGCGCGAGCGCACTCGTGCTGTGTTTGCTAGTAGGACTTTCAATGGATTAACCAAGAAAGTAAAATTAAAAGCAAGGTGTGTCAATTCATGGAGGCATTGTAGGAGAAGAGCTAGAATCTGGCAAGTTCATTAGACAAAAATACATGAAAGAAAGAAGTGAGACAAGGCAATATCATACAGACACTTAGTGGGGAGATATAAAAGCATAGATACAATGTTATACTGAAATATTACTGAATTTTCTAATCTAATTTTTAATTCCTGCAAAATACTCTGACAAAAGCCACTTAGGAGAGAAAAGGATTTATTTATGCTGGTAATTCCGTCTCATACTTCATATCTGTGGAAAAGTCAAAACAGGAACTAATCATATCACATTCACAGAAAAGAGTAGACAGAAATGGATGCCTTGAAATAAATGCTTGTTGCTTGAGCTCAGCTTGACCTATTTTTGCTTACATTGTTCAGAAGACTCTGCCTAGGAAATGGTACTTCCCATAGTGGGGTGGGTCTTCACACATCAGTTAATTAATTAAGACAGTCACCCATAGACCTGCCCATAAGTCAATTCAACATAAATAAGCCTCCACTTGGTGTTGTTTTCCAGATGATTCAAGGCTACTTCAAATTGGGAATTATATCTCAGTCTCTTAGGTAGAATGTATTTGTAATATATGTTGGAATAATTCAGGAAAAAAATGCACTGAGAACATAAGTGATTTTTATTTTCAACTGAAACTGAAACTTCCTAAAAATATCATACATAAAGAGTGAGGAGATAATCTCTAAGCAGGGGGAGTGAGAAAGATAAATCTTTGTGGGTAAGAAAATCTTGTAGACCTTCCTGGCTAACAGTATTTGACTAGCCCAATGGGAACAAATTTTAGGAGTATATATAATGTTAGAATATAGTTACATAGAGAAGAATGTCAATTCATAGAAATATATTTGTTTATGTCAGTGACTTAGTGTGTGGCTATAATAGGCACCTTAGAATTACTTTAAGATGTTGGGGAGTATTTTAAAGTTTCATGATATAAGGAAGAACTATTAGAAATTATTTTAAAATGAGTAAACATTTCCAATATTCTTTTTCATTCTAAAGTTGTTATCTTTGCAAATATCCTTATAATTCTCAGCATCTAATAAATTTCAATAGACCAAGCACTTTAAAAGACTTTTTCATCAGCTGTGTCACAATATTCAAATATTCATATAGTCTGGATTTCCAGAGTTTGTTATCTAAACAATGGGGAAAAAAAGAGATTAGTCTATTATACTGAATCTATTCTGCCAAATTACAAGGATGCTGAAAACAGCATTATATTAATTAAAAGGTAAGTACCAAATAATAATCTACTCCACTGTTCACGTCACAGATGTTAGCAAATCATGTTTAACTGCCATTGCCTCAGCCCATTAGCTTCTCAGTCTGGTTATCTTATTATAGTGGCTCAGTAAATTTGTCAATGTTCTTCTAACCTCCAGGACACCCGGAACAGATCATGTCTTCTCCTAGATTGACTGGAAATTGGTATCGCTAAGTGATGCTGTCTGTATTCTTTCTCAGCATTAATGGGCACCCCTGTACAATGTGTCTGGGTCTGCAGTCTGGTGTTTGTTTTTAATTTTTTATTTTTTTTTCATTCCCTGTAGACTCCGGAGCGAAGAAAAGATAGATGGTGGGGGCACTTGTAGGTTCAGACCTGAAAATACCCTATTGGTATCAACAGTTGCTACATAATCTTAACAGGGAATTGTACTTCTTCATTAGTATAAAACGTTTATAATATATTTGTTCCTGAAATACCATGTGATGCATCAACACTTACCAGGGTCATCCTATGAAATTCCTAATCATTGGAAATAGCCATGTAGCTGTGAGTATTAACATGACAACAGATGATAGACCACTTTTAAGTTATCCCTCTAGTTTTTTTTCATTTGGATGATCATTTAAATATTACAGAAATGTTCCAAAGTTGCAAGAAAAATCCCATTTTCACTTTTGCTTTTTATATCCCTGATCTGTGCTAGCACACAAAAGTGAAAAACTCAACTCATCTGATTATCTAATAAATCATATACTGAAAGATTACAAAAACTGGTCAAATAGACTCAAAAGTATACATAAAATACACATTATAACAAATAACTCTACTCCAAAGCTATAGTGCTCTATAAGTTGGGGAATCGAGAGACTTCTTGGTACTTAAGAGCACATGTTACTTTTGTAAAGGACCTTGGTTCAGTTACCACCACACATTTCATCAGCTCATAACACCCTGTAATTTCAGTCCCAAACGGACTTGATGCCTCTGGTTTGTGCGGGCACCTACACTCACGTATACAACTGTCCCCCACTAAGCACATCCACTCAAATGTATGTTGAGACACTGCTGTAGTCAGGTGGTGTCTTAGGGTTTCTTTTGTTGTGAAAAGACACCATGACCATAGCAACTCAGTGAGCAATAAAAGTATGCTGGGGATAGGGAGATTGCTTAGTTGTTTAAGAGTACTTACTACTAGCCTGGCGTGTTGGCACACACCTTTAATCCCAGCACTTGGGGGGCAGAGGCAGGCTGATTTCTGAGTTCGAGGCCAGCCTGGTTTACAAAGTGTTTCCAGGACAGCCAGGGCTATACAGAGAAACCCTGTCTCGAAAAACCAAAAAAGAGTACTTACTACTTTTCTACAGTGTCTGAGTTTGGTTCCCAACACCCATATTGGACAGCTCACAACCATCTCTGACTCCAGCACCAAGGCACCTGACTTCCGATTCTGGCCTCTGAGGGTACCTATACCACTTCCCCCCAACACACACACAAAAACAAAACAACCCCCCCAAAAAAACAAAGAAACCCTGCATACTCAAAATTAAAACCTATAAATTGAGCCCACCCACACCTTATCAAAGCTAGAACGTCATTGCTTTTTCACTCTCTTCTTTTTCCATCAATATTCATGATCTTTCACTTGTGATTAAAATATATGCCTTTATGTTTATATACACAGCATTGCTGCTTGCCTGGTTGGGCCTTATATTAAGAGTCTGATAAGCATAGAAATAATAATGATAGTTGTCAGTGCTATCTCATATGTGGCAAATCTTATATTCACATATTTACTTTCACATCTTATTGAATCTAGGAAATAGTGATGAAATTCTATTGAATATATTTATAAAATACACATACAGACGGACAGGTTGAAATTTCAATCAAAATCCAAATTTTAAAGTGCTATAAAAGTCATTTTTCCTCCCTCTGAGCATCATAATTATGTCACAGATGGAAAATCCCATACCTAAATTTACATGATGGTATCTAGTCAAAATTTGCACTGAAAAGATAGTCTAAAATATATGGATGAGCTAACACTAACTAAAGATGTAGGAAAAAGCATTATGGAAACTGACCAGTTAGTGGCTTAGTTTCAAAATACAATTTTTATAAAAGACATTAAATGAAAGCACTGTGTGGGTGAACTTCCAAAATGGAAGAGACAAGTGACCACTTGGCATTAGAACAACCTGTGGACAATGATGGTTCTACTGGATAGAGAACAAACATGACACAGTGTGGGGCCGCACTGCTAGAACTAAGCAGAAAAACAAGTTAGTTGAAGCTATATTACACTTATGATTTCTAAAACAAAAGTAGTTCTTGGTAGCTCCTGCCTTACTCATTATAACATTTAAGATACATTATCCTTTTTTATATCTATTGATAAGTGATATATTAGCATAACCATTTTAAAGAGGAGCAGACATTGAATATCATTTTATGGCATATCTTAAGGTTCATTGTTTGAAGTTAGTAGAACAGCAGCTACAAATATACATGACAATAATTTTCCTAGGGATCTGATCCAGATCTTTCTTTCTCTCCTACCAGACATGACTTGCTGTTTATGAACCCTGGTGAAATAGCATAAAGAGGAATTTCTCATATAAACTATGAATTAGGAGCTAAAATGAAACAAAGCACAGAAAACAATGCACGATTAAATTTGAATTTCAAGTAAAGAACATACAGTCAGTATGGGGTCAGTAGAAATGGCTAAGTACTTAAGAGCACTGGTTACTGCAGCAGAGGACTGCGTTCAGTTCCAGAACTCACATAGCAGCTTACAGTCATCTCTAAATCTTCAAGAGGTTCTAATATTCTCTTCTCGTTTCTGTAGGCAACAGACATGGATAAACATGGTGCACATACATACGTACATACATACATAGCAAAACATTCATATGCATAAAATAAAAATAAAACTTAAAAGTAAATAAGTGTAAAGTTATCATCATTATGATATTTCTGGCAAGTTTTAGGCTAGTGCCCTGCTTAGCTGGGCAGATGAACACATTTGAGTAAGAGGTTCTGGTTTGTGTAAAGGACTAAATAGACTATCCTTAGAACAAAATAACCTACTAACTTTTCTCTGTTGGGTACTTTATGAAATGAGAGTTTAATTTTAATAAGAACCCAGTCTGCAGTGTTGCCAAGCCTCCACCCACAACAACAACCCAGGCATAGTTCTAAGGGTTACTCTATATCATCCAAGCAACAGATAGGTTTTCCTGCACTGGGGAGGACAGGCATGTAAAAAGACAGGATGGTGGCTGGGTGTTTCATCACTCAGTTTGTTAGTTGGTTGGTTGGATGGTTGGTTGATTTTTCTTTCAGTGTCTCAGCTTAAGTTTAAAATGAACCATTGATGGCATAAATGTTATGTTTTGATCTCTTTGGCTCTTCAAGGAATTTACTTAACTATTGGATGAAAGAATTATTTTGCAAATTTATTAAGGGTCTTTTTCTAACACTTTATACTATTTTGGAACCTTCTGTTTGTGCTGGAAAAGTCATCCTCTACTGGCCCCCTACCACTTTACCTCACAACTGCCATGTAGTCAAAGTCTTTGCTACAAGCTCCCTATGGGATGTACATCCAGAAGAAGATGATGTGTGCATCTTAGCCAATGAGAAAACCAAGGCTTATAAATTCTATGTAGCATCTCCTGTGGACATTGATCTATGTGGTGTCAGAACTTGGATGTGACCTTTGGTTAGGTCTGTCTAAAGCTAGAAGTCATAATGTTTCTGTCTCCATGAATTTCATTTCTGTTTCTGTAATACAATACCCTGAGAATATCAGCTTAATGAAAAACAGATTTATTTGGCTTGCAACTCTAGTTTACAATCAATTATTGTGTGGAACTCAAGGTGGAAACTTAAATCATTAAATCACAGTCAAGACCAGAGAGATAAAAAATACATAGCTTTCTCTATTATTACGTATTCCCCAAATCAGGGAATGCTCTTTCCTATGGTGGGATGAGTATTTGATTATCAATTGAAATTTAAGAAAATCACTCCAGATATGCCCAGGAGGCAACTAGATCAATAGATTTCTTCAAGAAAATTTTGTAAAAGTGATTTCTAGTCTGTGTCAAGTTGACAGTTAAAACTACCAGTACACTGCCATGACATGTTGACTGTGAGTGAAAGTACTGAATAATTGTATTTAGCCACTGTTTTGGTCAGCTAAAGACCTTCCATTAAAATTAATAGATGTAAGCCAGGGTGGCAGGCTGTCAACAAAAGATGAACAATGCTTACTGGTACCTTCCCATTATGTCCTGTTCAAAAATTGGTATATATTTAGTCTTCATGAAATAATAGTTAGGTTAATAACTTTTTCCACTACACTATATTTAATATTAACATTAAATAATATTTAATGGCTTTGAAATGATTAAAATAATGTGTTAGGGTTATAATAGTTGTGCATGTGTTTGTGTGTGTGCAATAATTTAAAATACAATTATTAGAGCTATTGCCTTAATAGTAATTTCAGAGATGTTCATTTGAAACCAGTGTCTCTTTCCTGATTGAATCTGACCTACCAATGCAATCATAAAATGCTGGGTGACAAACTTTCACCCAGGCATTTTCATACAAAGGATGGGTATGAGAAAACCCATCTGTTAACCTTACTGCTGGGTTAGAAGAAGCAGAGAAGTCAGAAACTGGAGAACTGTAATCAGGCTTCAGACAAAGGCACTTGGGAACCAGAGAAAAGTCAACGTAAACAATATAAAAGGATAAACAGTTCTAAAAAAGATTAAATCTATGCTCAGGGGGAAAGGGAGCCATTTCCACTGAGGTGGAAAGGGAATCGTGAATAATGTTCTCGTTGAAAAGCTGAAGGGCGCTAGCAGGTGCACAGCTCCTATTTTGTAGCAGAGTTGTAAAGGGACGAAGGAGAAAGCACTTACTGGAACATCTGCTGCTCAACCCACTTGAAGAAAAATAAGCAGGCAGCAGAATGAGCACATCTGCCAACGTTCAGCACATGCAGGAGAGACACAGCATAATCAAGGAGAGTCCGAAAGCACTTGTGTCCTTCAGATTTCCCCAGAGCTTCAGTGGGAGGGATGGGAGAAGGGTAATCATCCGAAGGGGCCTGTGAAATTGGGGGGGACACTCCTTCCAATCTGGAGACCGAATGGAGACTGTGTGGCAATGAAATCACAGCAGCTGAAGCCATAGAGTGGATATCAGAGTCAGCTGATCAATTTGCGTGGGACCCACTGCATCAAGTAGGGGAGGGGATGCCTGCTTGGAGGGAGAGAGTCTATCGGAACAATGACTAGCATCTCAACCCCTAGAGCCTGCCTAACATATGGAAGGGTAGAAAGGCATGGTCAAATATTATTCATGTCAAACTTAAAATGCTCCCTTTTCTCAATTGAGTACCCTTTATTGGTCAATATCCACAAATCTTGGAGATCCTTTCAAGGGACAGGGCTAACAACTGAATCGGTGTCTTTATGGTAGCTACTTTTCTCCTGTTGTTGAGATAAAATAACCTCACAAGAACACTTTAAAGAAGAAAAGGTTTATTTTGGCTCTCTCTTTGAAGTACAGTCCACCATGTTGGGGAAGCCATGGTGTTTGAAGCAGATTTTCATCCTAGCAACTGCAAAATAAAGCATAAAAAACAACAAAAAATAGAGGGTAAAAATCTTTATGTTGGCCATGCATTAGTCTTTTGTTTTACTAAATTGCTATTAGTCTGTTTTTTTTAATTATTTTATGAGTATTTGAGAAAGGACAGAGAGAAGAGAGAGAGAGAAGAGAGGAGAGAGAGAGAGAGAGAGAAAGAGAGAGAGAGAGAGAGAGAGAGAGAGAGAGAGAGAGAGAGAGAGAGAGAGAGGAGGACAGAAGGTGACTGTGGAAATAGTTCTCTTCTTTCACCTTATCTGTGGTTTCAGGATTCAAGCTCAGATTTTTAGGCTTGAGTTTCAAGTTTTTTATATTTACCTCCATAGCCTTCATTAGTTAATTTTACCTTTTATACCAGATACAAAGAATGTTTGTGAATTCGAGTACAGCTGAAGAGAAATCAGAACAAGCATGAAACTCAAATAGCCATCATAACCTAGCCAAGTCCAGCAGAGAGAGTTTGTGTGTTGACTGCACATGAGATGGGAGAAACAGGCACTGTGTATAGAAAGGTCACTCATGGTGAGCACTTCCTCTGGATGACTTCCATCCTGAGGACATAGAGGCAGCTGAAGTCTCCAGGTGTTTTTGAGCTTATCAGAAAGGAGTGCAACCACATGCATAGAGTAAATGTCTAAAGTAAGGGTACCATACTTGGGTGCTGTTGGCTCTTTGAGATAACTTGCACCCCACCCTGTTTGGCATCAGTGATCTGCTCTTTCACCCCAGGGATGCTGAGAGTGCATCTTCTGAAGGTTGGAAGTTAGAGCTGTAATAACAGTTTCCTTCACCAGTTTGTACGTATTTAAATTCACGAATAATGCCATGCTTTGGTTATTTCTTGACTTTTAATTTCCTCATAATTCATCCACAAGGGATGTATGAGAGATGGCTTATGGGTTAAAGGGGATTGTTACTCTTTCAGAGGACCTCAGTTTTCTTCTCGGTGTCCATGGCTAGCAGCTCACAACCATCTCTAACTGCATCTCCCGAGGATCTGACAACTTTCCTGGCCTCCTCAGGCATCTGCTCACATGCTGTTGACTCACTTCAGTGCAGACACAGACACACAGACACAGACACAGACACAGACACACACAGACACACACACACACACACACACACACACACACCAATCAATAAAACCCAATCATACAAATCTATGAGCTTCCTTCTGTGATAGAGGTATAGTTTATTTCCTTACACATTTTCTCCTCCTATTAGTCTCTCATGCTCTCTGTATTGATATTTTATTAATAATTGGTATTTTTTGTTTAGAGTTTTGTCATTAAGTGAAAGATTAATGTTGATAAGTTTCTGTTATAAATCTGAAGCTTAGTATTTGCCATTTCCTTTTTTTCTCCACACCACCACTTCTTTTTCTCTGTGAGTGTAAGTCCCTAAACCTTCTAAACAACTATAAAATGTTTTTCCAAATGGGTACATTTATTGTGACTACCTCTGTCTCCTTCAGGTATCCAGAGTTCATCTCTACCACCGTCCCTTCATTGCTCCTTTGTACCTGGCTCATTCTTATCTTTCAGTGTTCTTGCTTTTAGTCTACAAATCTTAGTTACTGATAAAGAAGGCAAAAAGCAAAGGAATAACTCCATGATGTGCCATAATTTTAAAAAGAAAAATTTAAAATCAACAAATAAAAAATTTCAGACTAGCACAACACAGCACAGAACAAGAAGAATCAATGTAGCAATCACAATCCTAAAATCAAAGTGGAATCTAGATTAAAATTCAGTATATGATGTGAAAAAGTCTGATGACATTTACAATCTGCAAGATGTAGGTAAAACTCCCATGAAGGCTTCTAAAATAGTCTATAAACAAAAATTCAAGAAGCATATGAACTGTAATAGAAAGCAAGAAACTGAAAGACAGCCTTTACTTAGGACCAAAAGTATAGTGACATAAATTTATTGACTACCTTTTGATTCCATAAGAAGAAACCAATGCTTACAATAGTCATGGAGGTCCAATGATTTATTGCCAAATGTTATTAAGATACAAGATCCAGAGTCTGTATTACGGTCAGATGTATTGGATTAAGATGTGTTGAAGGAAATGTCCTGTTCTCTATCTACCTTTGAATTCAGTGTGGCCCAATTTTGCACACTTGATCCCCTCAATATTACATTTGCTTAGGGCTTCTTGAAGGAGGCATGAATAGAGATTTTTGCATAATTAACTAAGGCAGTGCTGTTAGCAGAAAGGAAGTCAGAGAAACAGAGATAACAGGACGAGATTTAGAAGGATGAATGGTGCTTGGGGGAGTTTTAGGATTGAAGAGAAGTCAGAGTGTTCAATGGAAAGATCTTGATACAAAAATAAATCTGTCCATTTTATACTTCATGTCAGTTTTCTCTCAATTATCTGTTTTTGGCAGGAAGGGTAGAACATCCACCAAGGTCAAGCAGCTTAGCACAGAGTCAGGGAAATCTATAGGGATAAGTGGGCAGTTGAGGATCTCTACCCTTAGCGACTTCAGCAGCAGATGCTGCCTATTGTGGGGAAGACAGCATTGCCTGCAATCTGTGCAATACAGACCCAGTCTGTTTTACAGGATCTTCCTATTATGTATGTGCATCAGCACCTTGTGTTATATACACACCTGTTGCTTGAAAAAAACTTCACTGGTTCCTATCAATCACAGCATCATCTTAACTAAGCAAGTCATGGAAATACTCACCCGCTAAATTATTAATGTTATATCAGCAACAGTAGCCAAAGATTCATATTACAGGAAAACTCAGGAATGACATTTTCCTTCAACTGATTAGGAACAGTTAAAAGACAAAGTACCACCTTCCCGCTCTGTACTCCTACCTCAGCTCTTAAGGTGCAAGTAAAGTGCAGGTGGCAGCTGAGGCCATCAGTAATGATTGCCCGACCCAGGGGAGACGAAACCTTGGGAACTCGCCTACAAGGACATTTCAGTCATACCATCTTCAAGGATGACCAATGTCTTGCTATGACCAGTGTCTTGAAATGATTGGTGTCTTACTGTGATAGGCTCTTACTGAAAGGTCTTTGACATTCTATGACATTCTCCCTCAAGCCCAAATACGGTTCCTGGTAATATTAAGAAATATTAATTGCAGTTTCTATAGCAGAAGATTATGAAACATTGTGAGACACTGAAGCATCATTGACAAGATTTGTGATTCTGATTTGGGCTTCATGGATGTCACCGAATAGTGATGAATGAAGGTGCAGACAGGGGACATCCTGCCCATCATTTACTTATCCATGGTCTCAGACATGGCATGTGAACTGAATTGGCCCCTGGCTTAACAACTTGAGGATAATTTCAGTTGGAAAACTCCAAACATGAAAACATGAGTTCAGATTCTCAGATATCAAAAGAGATGCCAGGCAACTTCAGTATGAGAGACAGAGGATCTTCACAGCACGCTGTCTAGCAAGCTTACCGAAATTGATAAGCACTGGATTTCAGCAAAAGACTTTAGTCGAATGAATAAGGTGGAAGAGCAATTTAGAATGATTTCAACTTCAGACCTCAATATGCACATGTGCACACATGTGCACCCAAACATGCAGATCATGTACATTTACGCTTTACACCATATACATATGAAAAAGGAAAAAAAAAAAACATATGATGTACAAAGTTAGGGGAAGATATTCTTAGCAGATCAATACCCTCCTGTTAAAATTAACTGATACTGTGTATTAATCTTTAAAGCCATAAATCTCTCCTTTTACATTCCTCTTCTCTTGTTTTTTTCTCCCCCTCAATTTTCTGAGCCTGACCCAAAAGACATAGGAACAAATGACCTGTCAGTATTCTTTTTCAGCTTCTCTAGGTACAGTATTTGCACCTGAAGCCATGGTGTTTATCTGCCCAGCAGATCCCCCCAAAAAAAACACCATCAGAAAAATCCAATGTTGTGAAAGTGTGTCGGGTTGTGGAAATGGAAATCTTTAGCATCTATCAATGCACTGGAACTTCAGAGAGCCAGGTTGCCCTCAGGTTATAGAGAGAATTTGATTTGAGAATTTCTTCCCAGTGTTCTGCCGTGCATGCTCCTTTTCAGTAAGTGGGAGCAAAAGTGGGAAATTTGACAGACAAGCAGACACATGCACACATGTTCGCACACACACACGGACACACACACACATGCATGAGCACACACACACAGTTACACACATACACACACACACACACACACACATCCAACCTATTATAATTTTTCACCTTGTTCACCATATCGGTTATTTCCTGCATTTGATTCAAAGCTGGGGCAAACTGTAGATTCATACTACATAAATTCAACCCTAAACGTATGGAGCTATTCCAGAACTTTCCTCAGGGTTGTCTTTTGTTGTGACCTGCTGTAAAACCTGATGGCATGTGTACTGTAAACATGGAAAAGGTTGAGCTGACAAATGGGGCTCTAGTCACTTTGAGAAGCCCATTCCAACTTTCCATAGTTTTCCTTGTGTTAGAGCAGGGGCTTTATTTAGAAGTTCCTTTATTAGTATTTTTAGGGTTTTAAAATTATTTTCTCCTCAAATGTCACAGAATGCCTTAGCATCCATCTGCTCATGAGACATAATTATGAAACTGACAGTCTTTTCTGACACCTCTTTGATGTAGGAGGAATGAACACATTTCATTCAGTTGGGAACTCGGGTTTTTGGCTTTCTTCATTTACAGTGCTGGATCTTTTGAACAGGGCCCACATTACATAAGTGTTCAGATGAAGCGTCAGAAAACAGACATTCAGAAGAACAATTGTCTTCTTGTCATGATGGAGGATTTCCATCCCTAGTGGAGTTGGGAGACTGTTTTCTTAGCCAACAACTGGCTAACTCTGGCAAAGCACTTAAACTCATTTCTCATATTGCAGCTGTTTTGTGTACATGCCTAGCAAAGCAATGGAGAATATACATCTCATAGCCGTGAGGCTGTATGATAGATATTAATTGTTGCGGCCCGCCCGCGGTCCACAACACGAACGGTTCACTGAGAATGGCAGTTCCCTGCAAAGAGAGGAATCTAGACGGGGCGGAAGAAACAATGGAGTCAAGACAACATTCGGATCAAGACTCAATTTAATATTTCCAGACACTCAGTTTATAAAGGAAGGGGGAGGGAACCCAATTTCCCGCCAAGTAACTCAGGGTCCAGTAGCAGGACGAACACGTGTGTGACTCCAGGCAGCAAGGGCAGGTTCCAGCAGTGGGCGTGGCAGGACGAATGAGCCGGTAGCTCCACCCTTGAGCAGGCAGGTTCCAGGCTGGGGGGAAGGGAGGCCACATTTCCCCCCATTAGATAACAAAACAAAAATAAAAAAGGGGGTGGCCTGTGGCAGAAAAATTATCTATGTTCAATAGTTCTGCCTGAGTTCCTAGGGCTAAAGAAAAAACTTGTTTCCATGGGGTTCCCTAACTTTTCTAATGGTAAACTGTATCTGGCTGAGACTGTCTTAAAAGCACTGACTGAATAGCAGCACTGGGCTGTAGGCTCTGACTTTATAATGCTAATTAGTGCTGAATAGGTAGCTACCTGTTTGCCTTTTAAGTAGGGCTGAGTTTAACTAAACAATTTTAGAATAACACTGAACTGATAATCCTCTGCAATTTTGGGTAAAAGGCAGGGGAACAGTGAGAAGGGGTTAAGACCAGCTCTTTAGTACAAGGCCAATTGGCTTTTTTTTATTATTTGGGTGGGAGGCAGTGAAGGGCCTGCTCTTACAACAGCAAGGTCTCCAATCTCTCTCCCCCCTATTAATTAAGTTTAAATAGGCAATGCTTAACAGAGGTGATCAAATGATTTTCTCATCCGTAGATGAGTGGGCCTTTAACCTTGACTTGGGTGGACATTGGCCTGATTCCTCCCGTGAGCATTGTAACGACTCACATCTGTGGCTCTTGGTATCTTTTGGGGAGGGGAGGCAGAGCCTTAAGTATTTTTGGTTTTTAGCTGGAGTCGGATACCAACCTCCTTCAAATCAGGTGTGTCGCACAGGGAACTCAGAAACGGTCAAACTGGACCTTCCCTCCGCAGTAATTTCCTGCGCCAAGCGGTACCCATACCGTATTCATATGATTATGAATCAGTAGCGCAATTCTGAGTTATTGCGAGGTCTCTATATGAGACTTGTCAACCTCAGATTTAGCAAGGCCTAGACAAGAATTATGTCAGTATTAACACCATTAATTTTGGTTAAAATAGGAGCTGAAAGTCTTTCCTCTTCATCTCTGTTATTCCCAGTAGCCTGAGGAACTAAGGACACCTTGCAGTAACAGCAAGGGTGAAAAGCCAGAGGCCAGCTAAGGGACTAAGCCTATATCTATCAAAATAAGAACTAATCTTTGTAAATATATATGAAATTTCTACTTCCCTAGCTCTCCTGGTAAATCTAGATCTTATCTTAGACTGAAAAGCCACATGCTGGGATGTCCCTGGAAGGGAGATTAGCAGAACCACCTGTTTGCTCGTAGGGGCGGGGCGGAGAACCGGAGAATGTAGATTGACCTGCTTGAGAGAAGGAAGAATTCTAAACAATGAGAGTGTAGCAATGTAAATTTTCTGTTTGGAGAAGTCAAGGTACTTTATTTAGATGCAAATTGTAAAGCTAAAGCTAGTCTCAAATTAGAAGTAACTGGGTGCCAGCGGAGTTCCGCTGCAGACTGACCTTTAATGTCAGTTTGCAAAAAGTTTAGGACAAATAAGGTAAAGGCAAGGTGAGCCTTTGGTGACCTTGGGGGAAATGCTTTGAATTAACTTTGCTAGGTAATTTAGAATATAGGAATCTCTAATAATTGAACTGAATATTAGACCAGTCTAAGATTGAGTTAGAATGGCTGGTCACACTGAAGAAGAGTGAAAAATCATTATGACTCTATTAAATGACTAATTTTACTAAGTCTGAATATACAGTCTCTGATGTACTATTGCCATAAAGTTAAAAGGCTAGAAGCTAGTCTAAACTGGAAAAATGACAAGCAAGGATGGATTTAAAACATGAATTTAATCTTTTAGTCCTTTTAATCAGGACACTGAGTTAACTTACCTGTCAGCTCAGCACACGAATTACCAATATGCTTCTGTAGAGTTCTGTGGAGAGAACCTGTTTTTCCCTTTCCTAATAAGGTAGCTGTTTTAGGATCAATCTATAAGCCAATAAGTAGATCCTTTTAAGATACTAAAAAGCATTTATTAAATTTGACCTTTTAATCTCAAATTTTGAAAATAAAGGTATGTTTTAAATAGTGTGCATGGAAATGCACTAAATAGTATATATGGGGATACAATTTCTCTCTTTTGTCTTTTAAGAGGTTAAAGTTTAAAATTTTACAATATCTAACCTTTTGAATTAATAACTTTTTGGACAAAACATTTTAAATATTTGGCTGTAAAGGGGCAGTGACTAATTGCACTTTCAATTATTTTTCTTAAGGAACGGTTGTAACTAGAAGGCTAGAAAAGTTATTAAGAGTCACACGTGCATAATTTATTTATTTATTAACTAGAAATATGTATAAGCAATTGTAAATTTGAGAATTAGTAGTATCTGAGGGACGAACAATTTTAAGTAATTATGAGCTCAGAGATATAGCATTGACTATCAATATAAATTAAGGTTTGATTGTTCAGCATTTTAAAACACCATCTACAGCACACAACCAGATTATTTGTGCTGGGATAGGGGCAACTGTGTGTCTTAAGACTCTGCTCCACAGCAGCTAGTTGGGCCCACGTGGGCTAACGATCGGCTGGGAGGATGAGAAAAATGACTTTACAATAATGTTTTTTCTGGCCAAAGAATTGTCTTCGGCACAACTAATTTTTAATTACCAATTAACAACAATTATAAAAGCTTTTTTTTTTTTTATTTCCTGCAAAACCCCTTGCAGCAAACCAAAACACCAAATAACAAAAGGATACTGTCTCTGAATCTTTTGGGTGAGAGCAAGGATTTAAGGTAAACTTCCCTTGAGAAGCATTAGTTAATAAAATACTTTTCACTTAGGAAACAATATATACTGAAAGATTAGAACTTTTGGCTTCTTGTAAAGAAGCAGAAACAATAAACATTTTTCTTACATAATGTAAAGCTATATTAGCCATACATAGAGGCAAAATTTTCTAGTGATTACCAGTTTACTAGAAGCAAAAATCTTTGAATTTAAGCATTATTTTAAACATCTGAATAGATCTGTAACACTGTTAAAAAGAAATTTTCTTGAACACAGGGAAAAACTTTTTTAGGCATTGTTTGCAAAACAAAAGAAAGTTCACAAGCCGCTCTGGGACTGCCCAGAGCCCTGCATTGACTCAAAGGTAAAATACTTTTTAATCTGAGCATTAATCTTAAATTTGCAATCAAACTGCAAGCTGCAGTCAATGGAACAATGGCAGTTTTAACCATAATTTTTAAGTTTTTGTGCAAGGTTAGGATAATACCTACAACTTTGGGAAAGCAAAACCTACGTTTAAAACAATTTATCACTGTGAAAATCAATATTAGAAGCATTACTATCATATTACGAAGTTTGGATATCAATTAATACCTATGAATACCTATTAAAGCAAGCTTTAACGCTTTAATAAAGAGGCATTGCTTTATATCTTATCTTAAATTTTACTATTTAGGATAGGAACCACATTATTCATTATCTAAACTAGAAATATCTTAAGAGACTCAGCCTCTGAAGCTTAATTTCAAACTTTAACTTGCTTCAGGGCCTCACCAACTTTCTCCCAGGTTCCACAATCTATCGTTTCTTCTTCTTTGAACCATGGACAACAGCTATCTATCTTATCTAAAAGATTTCTGACTTTGAACCCTTCTTTCTTCCACCTAAGCAGTTTTCTAAAAAACTGCGGCACACCGCCTGTCTCCGTATCTAGTTCCGATTAACGAACTGCTGACCCCAAGCAGAACCAGTGTTGGGTCAGCACTGGTTCAAACTTGATTCGTATCCTACCGCATCCTCAGCAACACTTTACAAAACTGAAATTTTTTAGGCTAGCGCTAGCATGTGTACCTGTCCGTTGCTCCGATGCTCCTCCGATACGAAGATTCTTTTCTTTCTTGTGGAGCTCCACACAGCAGTCGTTTCTCTTAACATCCCTCTGCCATTCTTCAGGTCCCTGTTCGGGCGCCAACTGTTGCGGCCCGCCCGCGGTCCACAACACGAACGGTTCACTGAGAATGGCAGTTCCCTGCAAAGAGAGGAATCTAGACGGGGCGGAAGAAACAATGGAGTCAAGACAACATTCGGATCAAGACTCAATTTAATATTTCCAGACACTCAGTTTATAAAGGAAGGGGGAGGGAACCCAATTTCCCGCCAAGTAACTCAGGGTCCAGTAGCAGGACGAACACGTGTGTGACTCCAGGCAGCAAGGGCAGGTTCCAGCAGTGGGCGTGGCAGGACGAATGAGCCGGTAGCTCCACCCTTGAGCAGGCAGGTTCCAGGCTGGGGGGAAGGGAGGCCACAATTAATAAATGATGCTATAAGACAATGAAGAAATATGTTTGCTTTAAAAGACTGAATTATCATTACTTTAGAAGTACATGTATTTGTGTATGGACATATGCGTATGAATGTGCATGCTGCAGTGAACATGCAGAAGTCTGGGATATCCTGTGGGACTCCATTCTCTCATTGTACCATATGGGACCTTGGCATCCAAGTCTTGTTATTAGGCTTGATGGCAAGAGTCTTTACACACTAATCCATCTTCTAGTCCATGATGCTCTTTGTCTTTAAAGAAGAACCTGGAAACATTTCTATTGCATTAGTGGGTCTTCACATTTGTTTTTACACTAGAGTTTAGTAGGACTGTAAGAAGGGTTGGTTATTTAAAAGACTGAGTGGAACACAGTGATCTGTATTCCAGGGAAGCTGATTTCACTTACCATATAGAGCCTTAGGTAATAGCTGACAAGGTGATAATTCTATGACTGACATTTCAACACCAGCAAATAAAAAGTTTTGTGACTAGGCATGTTTTCAAAAATAGCTAGTTTTTTTTTTGTTTTTTTTTTTTGTCACACTGGATGGTTTTTAATTCTGATAACAAACACTCTGACTAAAAAACTATCTATTTATAAAATACATTTTATATTAGGAGTGCACCCAAAACTAAAATAAAATTCATACCAAGAATGAAATAAGGGCTTGTGAAATCATCGTGGAACTACATAAAATGTCTAGTTACTGGGCCTGTACAGAAGGCCCTGTAGTTAAGAACTTCAGTTGATCGTGTGGAGGACTGATGTTCTTTTTTTTTTTTTTTTTGATTTTTAATATTTTTATTACATATTTTCCTCAATTACATTTCCAATGCTATCCCAAAAGTCCCCCATAGCGCCCCCCACTTCCCTACCCACCCATTCCCATTCTTTTGGCCCTGGCATTCCCCTATATTGGGGCATATAAAGTTTGCAAGTCCAATGGGCCTCTCTTTCCATTGATGGCCGACTAGGCCATCTTTCGATACATATGCAGCTAGAGACAAGAGCTCCGGGGTTCTGGTTAGTACATCATGTTGTTCCAACAATAGGGTTGCAGATCCCTTTAGCTCCTTGGGTACTTTCTCTAGCTTCTCCATTGGGAGCCCTGTGATACATCCAATAGCTGACTGTGAACATCCACTCCTGTGTTTGCTAGGCCCCGGCATCGTCACACAAGAGACAGCTATATTTGGGTCCTTTCAGCAAAATCTTGCTAGTGTATGCAATGGTGTCAGCATTTAGAAGCTGATTATGGGACGGATCCCTGGATACGGCAGTCTCTAAATGGTCCATCCTTTCATCACAGCTACGAACTTTGTCTCTGTAACTCCTTCCCTGGGTGTTTTGTTCCCAATTCTAAGAAGGGGCACAGTGTCCACACTTTGGTCTTCATTCTTCTTGAGTTTCATGCGTTTAGCAAATTGTATCTTATATCTTGGGTATCCTAAGTTTTGGGCTAATATCCACTTATCAATGAATACATATTGTGTGAGTTCTTTTGTGATTGTGTTACTTCACTCAAGATGATGCCCTCCAGGTCAATCCATTTGGCTAGGAATTTCATAAATTCATTCTTTTTAATAGCTGAGTAGTACTCCATTGTGTAAATGTACCATAATTTCTGTATCCATTCCTCTGTTGAGGGACATCTGGGTTCTTTCCAGCTTCTGGCTATTATAAATAGGGCTGCTATGAACATAGTGGAGCATGTGTCCTTTTTACCGGTTGGGACATCTTCTGGATATATGCCCAGGAGAGGTATTGCTGGATCCTCCGGTAGTACTATGTCCAATTTTCTGAGGAACCGCCAGACTGATTTCCAGAGTGGTTGTACAAGCTTGCAATCCCACCAACAATGGAGGAGTGTTCCTCTTTCTCCACATCCTCGCCAGCATCTGCTGTCACCTGAATTTTTGATCTTAGCCATTCTGACTGGTGTGAGGTGGAATCTCAGGGTTGTTTTGAGTTGCATTTCCCTGATGATTAAGGATGTTGAACATTTTTTCAGGTGTTTCTCTGCCATTCGGTATTCCTCAGGTGAGAATTCTTTGTTCAGTTCTGAGCCCCATTTTTTAATGGGGTTATTTGACTTTCTGGAGTCCACCTTCTTGAGATCTTTATATATATTGGATATTAGTCCCTTATCTGATTTAGGATAGGTGAAGATCCTTTCCCAATCTGTTGGTGGTTTTTTTGTCTTATTGATGGTGTCTTTAGCCTTGCAGAAGCTTTGTAGTTTCATGAGGTCCCACTTGTCAATTCTCGATCTTACAGCACAAGCCATTACTGTTCTATTCAGGAATTTTTCCCCTGTGCCCATATCTTCAAGGCTTTTCCCCACTTTCTCCTCTATAAGTTTCAGTGTCTCTGGTTTTATGCGAAGTTCCTTGATCCACTTAGACTTGACCTTAGTACAAGGAGATAGGAATGGATCGATTCGCATTCTTCTACATGTTAACAACCAGTTGTGCCAGCACCATTTGTTGAAAATGCTGTCTTTCTTCCACTGGATGTTTTTAGCTCCCTTGTCGAAGATCAAGTGACCATAGGTGTGTGGGTTCATTTCTGGGTCTTCAATTCTATTCCATTGGTCTATTTGTCTGTCACTATACCAGTACCATGCAGTTTTTATCACAATTGCTCTGTAGTAGAGCTTTAGGTCCAGCATGGTGATTCCACCAGAGGTTCTTTTATCCTTGAGAAGAGTTTTTGCTATCCTAGGTTTTTTGTTATTCCAGATGAATTTGCAGATTGCACTTTCTAATTCGTTGAAGAATTGATTTGGAATTTTGATGGGGATTGCATTGAATCTGTAGATTGCTTTTGGCAAGATAGCCATTTTTACAATGTTGATCCTGCCAATCCATGAGCATGGGAGATCTTTCCATCTTCTGAGATCTTTTATAATTTCTTTCTTCAGAGACTTGAAGTTTTTATTATACAGATATTTCACTTCCTTAGTTAGAGTCACGCCAAGATATTTTATATTATTTGTGACTATTGAGAAGGGTGTTGTTTCCCTAATTTCTTTCTCAGCCTGTTTATTCTTTGTGTAGAGAAAGGCCATTGATTTGTTTGAGTTAATTTTATATCCAGCTACTTCACCGAAGCTGTTTATCAGGCTTAGGAGTTCTCTGGTGGAATTTTTAGGGTCACTTATATATACTATCATATCATCTGCAAAAAGTGATATTTTGACTTCATCTTTTCCAATTTGTATCCCTTTGATCTCCTTTTGTTGTCGAATTGCTCTGGCTAGGACTTCAAGTACAATGTTGAATAGGTATGGAGAAAGTGGACAGCCTTGTCTAGTCCCTGATTTTAGAGGGATTGCTTCAAGCTTCTCACCATTTACTTTGATGTTGGCTACTGGTTTGCTGTAGATTGCTTTTATCATGTTTAGGTATGGGCCTTGAATTCCTGATCTTTCCAAGACTTTTATCATGAATGGGTGTTGGATCTTGTCAAATGCTTTTTCCACATCTAACGAGATGACCATGAGGTTTTTGTCTTTGAGTTTGTTTATATACTGGATTACGTTGATGGATTTCCGTATATTGAATCATCCCTGCATCCCTGGGATGAAACCTACTTGGTCAGGATGGATGATTGTTTTGATGTGTTCTTGGATTCGGTTAGCAAGAACTTTATTGAGGATTTTTGCATCAATATTCATAAGGGATATTGGTCTGAAGTTTTCTATCTTTGTTGGGTCTTTTTGTGGTTTAGGTATCAGAGTAATTGTGGCTTCATAGAATGAGTTGGGTAGAGTACCTTCTGTTTCTATTTTGTGGAATAGTTTGTGTAGAACTGGGATTAGATCTTCTTTGAAGGTCTGATAGAACTCTGCACTAAACCCGTCTGGTCCTGGGCTTTTTTTAGTTGGGAGACTATTAATGACTGCTTCTATTTCTTTGGGGGATATAGGGCTGTTTAGATCATTAACCTGATCTTGATTCAACTTTGGTACCTGGTATCTGTCTAGGAACTTCTCCATTTCATCCAGGTTCTCCAGTTTTGTTGAGTATAGCCTTTGGTAGAAGGATCTGATGGTGTTTTGGATGTCTTCAGGATCTGTTGTTATGTCTCCTTTTTCATTTCTGATTTTGTTAATTAGGATGCTTTCCCTGTGCCCTCTAGTGAGTCTGGCTAAGGGTTTATCTATCTTGTTGATTTTCTCAAAGAACCAGCTCCTTGATTGGTTGATTCTTTGAATAGTTTTTCTTGTTTCCACTTGGTTGATTTCACCCCTGAGTTTGATTATTTCCTGCTGTCTACTCCTCTTGGGTGAATTTGCTTCCTTTTGTTCTAGTGCTTTTAGGTGTGTTGTCAAGCTGCTAATGTGTGCTCTCTCTAGTTTCCTTTTGGAGGCACTCAGAGCTATGAGTTTTCCTCTTAGAAATGCTTTCATTGCGTCCCATAAGTTTGGGTATGTTGTGGCTTCATTTTCATTGAACTCTAAAAAGTCCTTAATTTCTTTCTTTATTCCTTCCTTGACCAAGGTATCATTGAGAAGAGTGTTGTTCAGTTTCCACGTGAAGGTTGGCTTTCTATTATTTATTTTGTTATTGAAGATCAGCCTTAGTCAATGGTGATCTGATAGGATGCATGGGACAATTTCAATATTTTTATATCTGTTGAGGCCTGCTTTGTGACCAATTATGTGGTCAATTTTGGAGAAGGTACCATGAGGTGCTGAGAAGAAGGTATATCCTTTTGTTTTAGGATAGAATGTTCTGTAGATATCTGCCAGATCCATTTGATTCATAATTTCTCTTAGTTTCACTGTGTCCCTGTTTAGTTTCTGTTTCCATGATCTGTCCATTGGTGAAAGTGGTGTGTTGAAGTCTCCCACTATTATTGTATGAGGTGCAATGTGTGCTTTGAGATTTACTAAAGTTTCTTTAATGAATGTGGCTGCCTTTGTATTTGGAGCATAGATATTCAGGATTGATAGTTCCTCTTGGAGGATTTTACCTTTGATGAGTATGAAGTGTCCCTCCCTGTCTTTTTTAATGACTTTGGGTTGGAAGTCAATCTTATCAGATATTAGAATGGCTACTCCAGCTTGTTTCTTCATGCCATTTGCTTGGAAAATTGTTTTCCAGCCTTTCATTCTGAGGTAGTGTCTATCCTTTTCTCTGAGATGAGTTTCCTGTAAGCAGCAAAATGTTGGGTCTTGTTTGTGTAGCCAGTTTGTTAGTCTATGTCTTTTTATTGGGGAGTTGAGTCCATTGATATTAAGAGATATTAAGGAAAAGTAATTGTTGTTTCCTGTTATTTTTGTTGTTAAAGTTGGCATTCTGTTCTTGTGGCTGTCTTCTTTTAGGTTTGTTGAGGGATTACCTTCTTGTTGTTTCTAGGGCGTGGTTCCAGTCCTTGTATTGGTTTTTTTCTGTTATTATCCTTTGAAGGGCTGGATTCGTGGAGAGATAATGTGTGAATTTGGTTTTGTCGTGGAATACTTTGGTTTCTCCATCTATGTTAATTGAGAGTTTGGCTGGGTATAGTAGCCTGGGCTGGAATTTGTGTTCTTTTAGTGTCTGTATAACATCCGTCCAGGATCTTCTGGCTTTCATTGTCTCTGGTGAAAAATCTGGTGTAATTCTGATAGGCTTGCCTTTATATGTTACTTGGCCTTTTTCTCTTACTGCTTTTAGTATTCTATCTTTATTTAGAGCATTTGTTGTTCTGATTATAATGTGTCGGGAGGTATTTCTTTTCTGGTCCAGTCTATTTGGAGTTCTGTAGGCTTCTTGTATGTTCATGGGCATCTCTTTCTTTAGATTTGGGAAGTTTTCTTCTATAATTTTGTTGAAGATGTTTGCTGGTCCTTTGAGTTGAAAATCTTCATTCTCATCCACTCCTATTATCCGTAGGTTTGGTCTTCTCATTGTGTCCTGTATTTCTTGGATGTTTTGAGTTAGTATCTTTTTGCATTTTCCATTTTCCTTGATTGTTGTGCCGATGTTCTCTATGGAATCTTCTGCACCTGAGATTCTCTCTTCTATCTCTTGTATTCTGTTGCTGATGCTTGCATCTATGGTTCCAGATTTCTTTCCTAGGGTTTCTATCTCCAGTGTTGCCTCATTTTGGGTTTTCTTTATTGTGTCTACTTCCCTTTTTAGGTCTAGTATGGTTTTGTTCATTTCCATCATCTGTTTGTATGTGTTTTCCTGTTTTTCTGTAAGGACTTCTACCTGTTTGATTATGTTATCCTGTGTTTCTTTAAGGATTTGTAACTCTTTAGCAGTGTTCTCCTGCAATTCTTTCAGGGATTTTTGTGCTTCCTCTTTATCGTCTTCTGCCTGTTTAGCAGTGTTCTCCTGTATTTCTTTAAGTGTGTTATTAAAGTCCTTCTTGAAGTCCTCTATCATCATCAGGAGATATGCTTTTAAATCCGTGTCTAGCTTTTCCGGTGTGTTGGGGTGCCCTGGACTGGGCGAAGTGGGGGTGCTGGGTTCTGATGATGGTGAGTGGACTTGGTTTCTGTTAGTAAGATTATTACGTTTACCTTTCGCCATCTGGTAATCTCTGGGGTTAGTTGTTATCGTTGTCACTGTTTAAAGATTGGAGCAGAAGCTGTGTTCCACTCACCAGCAGTCTCTAAATCCTGCAGTGGGGGTCGTGGGTAGCTTATGGTACCCCGGTGCTGGTCCAGCCGGAAGATGCCTGTGGTCCTACTCAGGCCGGTTTTCTGCTTCCCTAACTAATGCAGTCTCTGGTCCCGCGTGCAATTGGATTGGAGCAGAAGCTGTGTTCCACTCTCCAGAAGTCTTAAGATCCTGCGGCAGGTGTTGTGGGTAGCTGGTGAGTGTCAGCCCACCCTGCACCCCAGCTGCCCCGGTGCTTTTCTGACTGGAAGAGGGTTGTGGCCCTATGTAGGCCGGATTTCTCTCTCCCCAACCAGAGCAGTCTCAGGTCCTGCATGATTGGACTGGAGCAGAAGCTGTGTTCCACTCACCAGCAGTCCCAAAATCCTGCGGAGGGTGTCGTGGGTACCTGGCGGGTGTCAGGCAACCCTGCGCTCCCGCTACCCTGGTGCTGATCCGGCCGGATGAGGCCTGTGGCCCTACTCAGGCCGGTTTCTGCTTCCCTAACTAATGCAGTCTCAGGTCCCGCGCAATTGGATTGGAGCAGAAGCTGTGCTCCACTCACCAGAAGTCTTAAGATCCTGTGGCGGGTGTTGTGGGTAGCTGGCGAGTGTCAGCCGACACTGCGCCCCAGCTGCCCAGGTGCTTTTCTGACCGGAAGAGGGTTGTGGCCCTATGTAGGTCGGATTTCTCTCTCCCCAACCAGAGCAGTCTCAGGTCCCGCGTGATTGGACTGGAGCAGAAGCTGTGTTCCACTCACCAGCAGTCCCAAAATCCTGCGGCGGGGGGTCGTGGGTAGCTGGCGGGTGTCAGGCAATCCTGAGCTCCTGCTACCCTGGCGCTGATCCGGCTGGATGAGGCCTGTGGCCCTACTCAGGCAGGTTTCTGCTTCCCTAACTAATGCAGTCTCAGGTCCCGCGCAATTTGATTGGAGCAGAAGCTGTGTTCCAAACACCAGCAGTCCCAAAATCCTGCGGCGGGGGTCGTGGGTAGCTGGAGGGTGTCAGGCAACCCTGCGCTCCCGCTACCCCGGCGCTGATCCGGCTGAATGAGGCCTGTGGCCCTACTCAGGCCGGTTTCTGCTTCCCTAACTAATGCAGTCTCAGGTCCCTCGCAATTGGATTGGACAGGACTGATGTTCTAATCTTACCACCCATGTTGGGCAGTCCACAACTGCCTGGATGTCATCCAGCTCCAAGGGTCCAACAGCCTCTTCTGGTGTCCTCAGGCACCTGAACACAGAGGCACAAACAAAGATTTTAAATTATTTAAGAAGAAAGTTATTAAAGAAACTGTCTCATACTAAAGCTCCATGGAAAACCAGTCAGATCAGGTTGGTACAACAATGGAACATAGACCCTGTTGCCACAGACAAACTCCAAACCTTGCTTTAATGTACTTTTGAAATTGTAACAGCGAGGAAATTGTAGGGCCTGCAGAAGAATCGATTGTGACAAATGCTTGGTTTGTTGTTGTTGTTGTTGTTGTTTTGTTTTTCAGTGAATAGATAAAATTACCTTGATGACAACACAAGAGAAGTGTTCAGAGTGGCATTGCCATTTTTATTTAAAAAAAAATATTTATTTGTTTATTTATTTTTTACTTATTCACTTTATATCTCAATATCATTTCCCCCTCCCTTTTTCCTCTGAGAAGGGGAAGCCCCCAAGAAGTATCACCTCCTTATCCCAACCCACACATGAGTCACTGCAGGACTAGGTACATCCTTTCTCACTGAGGCCAGACAAGGCTGCCCAGTTAGGAGAAAAGGATCCAGAGGCAGGTAACAAATTCACTGACAGCCCCACATTCCAGTTGTTAGGGGACCTGCATGAAGACCAAGCTGCACATCTGCTACATATGTAGAGGGTGGGGGCTGGTCTCAATGAAAATGTTCCCATGAAGCACCTGCATTCTGGGCTGTGTTTTTCTGAGTATTTTTGTCAGAGATGATCTTTCAAAGTCATTACAATATGTATGTATGAACTAGTAAAAAACTAGAAAGGAAATGGTAAGAACAGAGCTGACAGAATGATTTCATTGGTCATCTAAGATGTCCACCACGATTGAGCACATGTCCATATTAAACTCTCAATTATATAGAGCAGGGTTGGTGTCCCATCATCTAGCTGGAGGAACTACAACCAATGTGGGGATGTTGTTGTACAGACTGAAGGCTAGCACAAGCTCTGTTTTATGTGACTGGAATGCTACCCTTGTGGTAAAAACATGTAGGTATGTAGGTGATGAAACTGTATGTGCCTTTAATGTAGTTTTTTTTTTAACAATAGCAAAAAATGAAAAAGAGTTCAGATGAATCTATACAAATATCAAAGCTCTTTACAATAAACTACTTTCTTAAGCAAGTGAGATATTTGTAATTCCAGGATAATTCTTTATGTTCTAGTCTCTCTGTGTGTATGCAAGAGATAAGGGAGAATGTGAGGCAAAGCCTAAATCATTTCCTACGTATAATTGGATATCAAGGGCATCTCAGTCTCATTGCAGTGCAGAATGCCTGCATGAGCAGGAACTTAGTTGAAGATGAAAACACATTCTTTTAAACATGCAAAGGTTTATTGTAAACATTGTATCTGTTACTGTGTTTATGTGAGTGAGTGTGGACATGTCTGTACCATGGTGTCTGAGTGAGGCTCAGAGTCCAACTTTTGGGAGTTGGTTCTCTCCTTCCACTGTGCAACCTGCACCTTAAATTTAACTCCTCAGGAATGCACTGGCTCCCAACAGGTAGAAGTTTTATTCTGTCAATTGCAGGTTCACACAAATCACTCTAAGGTTGATTGGCTGAACTGAATAGAAGAAGCCCATATATGAATTGCATAGAGCTGGACTTTCAAAGAAAAACTATTTCTTCTATGGCCTAAATTATTGAAAACATGGCACCATTGACCCAAATGCTTGACTTTGAGTATGAGAACAGGAAACTGTCAGGGTGGTTAGCATTGGTTACCTGCTAAAGCTGCTTGGCATGGAACAGCAGCCTAGCTATCCTACTACCTAGCCTGATTGCAGATAGATTGCTCAGTCAATGCATTTAAATACATGGATATAAACTGTATCTAGAACCCTAAGTGCAAAGATATTTGGAAAAGGCATATTGTTATTTTGTTATACAATATTTATAACATATGTATATCTGTTATATAACATATACACTAACATATTATATATAATGACAATGAACACCATTATTATATATAATATGTTATTAGATATGTTTATATTATTCACTGGGAAAAGCAATTCTTTCTGAGCTCCAGTAACAGCACAATAACAAAGGCATGGGAACCAGAGAATTTCATAAAAGCCTGCAGTATAATATGGGAGCCTTCATCCTCTCCAGAATTCCTTTTGAGAACTGACTTGATGTCACTAAGAGGAGCACCTGAGACTAAGGCAAGGTTTTCAGCACTGTACTCTTTCCTTTCGTTTTCACTCTTCCCTCTTGAGTAGCATGGAGGAAGGGCTCCTTAGAAGAGATGGAGCACATCAGTCCTGGCACTCCTGCAATAACATTTATTTCTACTTATCCTTCCAAATTTGAATGTACTGTGTTCTCAGCACTCTTGGAAAATGATCATCCCATATGATAAATCCATACTGCAAATCCTCCTTAATGTACCAAATGAGCTTTTCTATGACACAGTAACTTTTATAGCTTGCCAGAAATTTAAAACGCTGGAAAAGGTGTTGCTAGCTTTCAACATGTGTTAATTGGGTATGCCTACCCAGATGGCATAGGAGTGAGAAAGGGGTGGGGGTTGATGCAGTCACTAAACTGTTCTAATCAAGGCAAAGAATAGGGATAAACCGCACCCAAACAAGTCATTTAATCTTCTTGTTTATGTTGTTATGATGTGAGGATTTAAGTTTGTTTATCATATTTCCAGGATTTTGTGTATACAGTTGCTACTTAGGAAATACATACAACAAAGACTAGGATAACAAGAGGAACTGAGCTCCCGAGAGAATCTGAGCTCAGCTTTCACAGTCTCTAACTTAAAGTGAACCATCCGCATTTTACAATTCCATAAAGCTCTCTGGTAAGTCTGCTTAGGCAGTTGTGTCAGTTTGACAAAGTTGGTATGAGATTATATGTCTCAGCCAAATTTTATGCTAAGGTGTGGTATGTGTGTATTTGTGTACATGCTCACACATGCATGTATGTATGTGTATGTGTGAGTATGTATGTATTTATGTACATATGTATGTATAAGTGTATGTGTACATGTGTGTATATGTGTACATGTATGTGTATGTGCATGTGTATGTAGGTGCTTGTTTCTGTGCATGCATGGTTATGTCTGGGTACAGGTGCCCTCAGAGGTCAGAAGGGGGCACCTGAACACTGGATTGAAGTTCCAGACTTTGAGCTACCCAAAG
Source organism: Mus caroli (assembly GCF_978045245.1). Classification (NCBI taxonomy): domain Eukaryota; kingdom Metazoa; phylum Chordata; class Mammalia; order Rodentia; family Muridae; genus Mus; species Mus caroli. The sequence goes on along the minus strand of NW_028227262.1, from coordinate 68,467,179 downwards.
GGTGTGCTGGGAAACAAACCCAGGTTCTATGTAAAGGCAAGTGCCATTAATCCCAAAGCCATCTCTCTGGTCCGCTATCAAATTTTACACAGTACATTTCTTTGTATTCTCCTTATGCTAGTGTGTTAACGCTGTTTGAAACTGGCTTAAATTGAGTTATCCATTTATTCATTTCAGCCTCTAGGAATCCCGTCTGGAGAGACTTTGTCTCATTCTTTACTTTGTATAAATAATTCACATATTAAGATATTTTACCTAACTCATGTCATGTGTTTTCAATAATAACTTTTGCCAATGTAATAAGATGATGTCATAGTCTATTGGAAATCATACTTAATATATGAGCTCGTTTGATTCTGCCATAAGACGTAGCTATATGATCAAGATTGACAACTAGTAGAGATGGCATTCTTCTATATGAGCCAGTGATGCGACAAGCAGGTTTCTTTATTGAAACCAAAGGAATCTATGATAAGAGTGTATATTTGGAATTCACTTAAGATCACTGTTTTGATATGAAATCAGAAATGACAGAGAAACACTACAGCTCTACTTCCCTGACTGTCAGAGATTCACCTGTTTCTGAGGTGACTCACTGATTTCCTTGTGAAAAAGCATGCGATGGCAGGAATCTGTGGAGCATTTTTACACACTCCTCTATGCTCAGTCATGTGAATTAAGAACTGGAAAATGTCCTATTCTTGCATGGTAGCTTCTTTCTCACCATGTGCCCAAATGCTAGTTAAGACCAAATCAACTTAGGGGAATTTATATTGCCTCCTGGATGTTGATAAACAGCCCACGGTTACAGGGATGCATGGTGGTAACAGCTGCTGGAGGCTGTGGTTGGCAGAGCATGAGGCCGCTTGTTCACTTCACTCTGGTTCAGATGAATCCAGAGATGAATGCTGCTGTTCATCAATGTTCACATCTCTTTCTCCTGGTGCTCACTCTAGGTCCAATCCTTTGCTGGTACTGCCCATACTCAGGATGACAACTCCAACCAGTTAGTCATCCAGAAAAACACTGTCATATTTACATTCAAGATGCATCTCATTGTCTCACTGATAGCTTGTGAATTATTAAAACAATTAAATTAACTGTCAAAACTAACCACCTCAGATCCAATATTACACTCAAATACACACACACATAAGCACATCTCTCTCTCTCTCTCTCTCTCTCTCTCTCTCTCTCTGTCTCTCTGTCTCTCTCTCTGTCTCTCTCTGTCTCTCTCTGTCTCTCTCTGTCTCTCTCTGTCTCTCTCTGTCTCTCTCTCTCTGTGTCTGTTTGTGTGTGTCTGTGTGTGTGTGTCTCTGTGTGTGTGTGTGTCTGCGTGTGTGCATACCCTCAGAGTCCAGAAGAGGGTATTAAATGCCCTGGATGTAGAGTTACAGTCCTGAACCTTGTGATATGGGTATTGGCAACTGAATTTCGGTTCTCTGCAAAAGCAGTAAACATGCATAGTGCTGATCCATATCACAAGCACCAATATTGTATTTTTGAGACATGGTTTTACGTTGGCCTGGGGTTTGTAACCAAGATAGACTGGGTAGCCACGAAGGCCCCAAGAATGACCCTGTTCCTATCTCCCCGCTGCTGACAGTACAAATTCACATCAATATTCCTAGCATTTTAAAAATATATTCTGGAGAAAGAACTCAGGTCCTTGGGTTTGCACTGTAAACACTTTATCCACTGGTTTATCAACTTTAGCTACAGTTTTTTTTAAATGTTGAGCTCATTATATGTCTCCATCTGAGAATATGTTCATCTTAGACAGACAGATGTTTGTCTTCTTCATAGCTGTCTCAACTGATTAAAGTAATGCTACCCAGAGAATATTTGGCAAGTATGACAACAAAAGGGTAGATGGAAGAATGGATGTAGAAATGAATAAAAATAAATAAAAACATGGCCAGTGAGAATGTTCACTGAATGACTCTTGTCAACAAGCTTGACATCAGTTCTGTCCCTGGGAGTACACATAATAGAAGGGAGAACTGACTTCCACAGATCCTGTGATCTCCACAATTGTGTTGTGGTATGTGTATGTGCATGATTTTATATACAAATACACAAGTAATGTAATTGAAAATAAAATAAATCATAATTTTATGTTTGATGACCCCATGGAGTGAAAGCAATTATCCTTGGTTGTAGGGTTCTAGCTTTATTATTTTCTTCTTTGTGCCTCCTTTCATATTGTTACCTCTTTCACAATTAGAAGCTATTATATCTATGATCATAAAAATAGTAACATGCAAAAAAATTGAAGAAATAATTTCTTTGTGGCTCAGTTATAATATATCCTTATGTTACTGAATCATTTACCAATGATAGGTTTGCAATTTTCTTTCAATAAATGCATTTAAGTCTACAGATTTTATAGCTAATGATGTGGCATAAAAATAGTTACTAAATTTGCAAATTGGAGGTCATTTACATATATCTTGGGGAGTCTAGAAAAGTGTCGCCTTTACTAGTACCTGATTATAACAGTTTGATTATCTGTGGAGGAGGAAATACCACTGTAAATAGCAGTGGAAGTCTCAAATGCATCTTCTATTTTATACAATAGTAATGGCTTTCATTAAAGCTTAAGAGTTGATGCACGCAAAAGTATTTTTTCCTTAGGGTGATAAGAAGGGAAATTATAGGAGTCCATTTATTCATACTTGTTTCATTTGTGTGCATGATTTTCAGAGTCTGTGGTGGAAAAAGGAAGAAAGATCCATTTAGCATAAGGACATGGGATGTGAAATTTCATGTTTCTGGCTCCATCGCACAATGCAGACTGAAATTAAAAACCTAGGATAAAACACCTGAAATGATTGACAGCTGGTGCCTTTATCCCTCAACCTCATCCTCTGGCACCAACAGTGGAGTAAGTGGAAGGGAGAACAGGCTATACATAACCACCCCTGAATGCCTGCCTCTGCCAACACTATTTTGTATTTTTGGTTTATTTATTTAACTTCTTTTTCCAAATTAATTTAATTTTGCATTTGTGGATTGTAAGATGGTTATCCTTCATTTTTTGGCTAATGTCCATCTTATAAGTGAGCATGTACCATATATGCCTTTCTGGTTCTGGTTTACTGCACTCAGGCTATTTTGAAGTTTCATTTGTTTGCCTGCAAAATTCATGATGTTTTGTTTTGAATAGCTGAATAGTATTCCACTGTGTAGATGTACCACATTTTCTTTGTCCAATCTTCAGTTGAGAGACATTTAGGTTATTTCCAATTTCTGCCTATTATGAATGAAACAATTGTGAATATAATTGAGTATGTGTCCTGTGATATAGTGAGGTATCTTTTGCCCAGAAATCGTACAGCTGTGCCTTGAGTTAGAACTATTCCCAGTTTTCTGAGAAACCACCAAATTGTTTTCCAAAGTGGTTGTAGAACTTTGCAATTCGACCTGCAATGGAGGAGTGTTCCCCTTCCTCCACATCCTCACCAGCATGTGCTGTCACTATAGTTTTTGATCATAGCCATTCTGATTGGTATAAGATGGAATCTCAGAGTCGTTTTGATTTTCATTTCTCTGATGACTAAGGATGTTGAATATTCCTTTAAGTGCTTCTCAACCATTCAAGATTCTTCTGTCAAAAAAAAAAATCTCTGTTTAGCTCTATACACCATTCTTTATTTTGAGTTATGTGGTTTGTTCATGTCTAACTTTCTTCAGTTTTTTATATATTGTAGATATCAGACTAAGGATCTCCTTTTCATTGCTCGAAAAGTATCTGAACACACAATTTGTGGAGAGCCGAGTCGCGAGCAATCTCTGTGGAGAGCCGTGCATGCTGCTAGCAATCGCCATTATAAGATGGCACTGGCCTCCGCTGTGCCTAACTAGTAAACAAGCCTTGTACGCAGGTGTGAGAGTGAACTCACTCCTAGTCACTGCCCATTCTCGGGGCGTAGTAATGGGGTGATAGGCGAGCAACGAATCAGGAGCTGTCATGCCACATCAGGTGCTGAAACGTCACACTGCAGGCTATATAAGCGACTCCATTTTCTGGGGTCGGGGTCTTCCTGAGAAGTAAGCAATAAAGCTTTGCCTCAGAAGATTCCTGTTGTCCTAAGTGTGTTTCTGCCGACGGAAAAAAAGCTCGTGATAAGTGGTGCTGAAGACCTGGGGACTTTATACTATCACACCTGCGCAAGGGAGATCCCCCGTTCACAGGGAAGAACCAGAACTGCAGGACATTACAGCTCTGCAAGGTACGTGCAGTCTTGAAATTTCTCCAGAGTTAGATGCCCTTTTGATTGTTTGCATGGTGATTGCACTTTCCCTTTCGGTTTTGTTTTACTTCCACCACTGGAACTGCTGACTGGTTCCCAGTCGTGGTCAGGCCTGGACAGCAACAGTATGGGAATTTCTCACTCTGTAGTAGTGGCGTTAAGGTCGGTCCTGAAGCAGTGTGGCCTGAAAATCGCCACTAAGACTATAGAGGGATTGGTCAGGGAGATAGACCGTGTGGCACCATGGTATGCTTGCTCAGGGTCGTTAACTGTCACCTCATGGGACAAACTGAAAGGAGATCTAGTTAGGGAACAGCAGAACGGCAAACTTAAAGCAGGGATCATGCCGTTGTGGAAATTGGTGAGATTGTGCTTAACAAATGAGGATTGTCAGCAAATGGTAGAAGCAGGGGAGAAAATTTTGGATGAAATTCAAGACAGTCTATCAGAGGCAGAGTGGGGAGAGAGAGTGAAAGTTGCGACGAAACAAGGTGCACTGAAGAATTTAGGCCTTTCCACGGGCCTTGAGCCCGAGGAAAAGAGATATAAAGGAAAGAATGCCTTGGGTGAGATTAGAAAAAGGGGTGGAAAGGGAGAGAAAAAGAGAGAAAGAACTGGAGAGGCACATAAGGAAAGGAGCCTCTACCCACCATTAGATGAGTTCAAGGCACTAGCTGTTAGTAGCTCAGAATTGGATAAGGAACGTAGCTCCTCTGAGGAGACAAACTTAGTGGAAGAAAGATACCAGCCAGATGAAAGACGAGCTAATCAGTCACAGAATAACATAAAGAAAGCAAAAGTAGCTAGAGACAAATGTCAAATCACTATGCAGTCTTCAGATCTGCAACCTCTGGGTCCTAGCACACCTCCGCCCTATGTGCAGAGGTATCAATTAGACTCATTCATTTCAAAAGAGGGACAGAGAAAAGTGCAGCAAGTGTTCCCAGTCTTTGAAGGCGCAGAGGGCAGACACATTCACGCCCCGGTGGAGTATATACAGATTCAAGAACTTGCGGAGTCAGTCTGTAACTATGGAGTCAATGCCAACTTTTCTGTAGCCCAAGTTGAAAGGCTTGCGACTCTGGCAATGACCCCTGGCAATTGCATGACCATAGTAAAAGCTGCATCTCCTAACATGGGAATGTATTTAGAATAGAAAGCTTTGTGGCAAGACTCCTGCCATGCACAGGCAAGGGCCAATGCCAATGTTGATAGGGACCAAGGAACATGGATTTTTGAGTTGCTTACAGGTCAGGGACAACACGCTAATAGCCAGACAAATTACCATTGGGGAGCTTACGCTCAGATCTCAGCTGCTGCAGTTAAGGCATGGAAGGCACTCTCTAAGAAGGGAGAGGCAAGTGGGCATTTGACCAAGATCACTCAGGGCGCCCAGAAGTCGTTCTCAGATTTTGTGACTAGAATGACAGAAGCGGCAGGGAGAATTTTTGGGGACCCAGAGACAGCTATGCCTTTAATTGAACAGTTGATCTATGAACAGGCTACCCAGGAATGCAGGGCAGCTATTACACCTAGAAAGAGCAAGGGACTGCAGGACTGGTTGAAGGTTTGCCGTGAGTTTGGAGGGCCACTCACTAATACAGGTTTAGCACCTGCTATTCTACAAGGGCAAAAACGCCCTGACACGGCTGAGCTCAAACTCTGCTATAATTGTGGCAAACTGGGACACTTAAAAAAGGACTGTAGAGCCCTTGTCAAAAGGAGAGCGCCAGGACTGTGTATTAAGTGTGGGAAAGGATATCATTGGGCTAGAGATTGTCGTTCAGTCAGGGACATTCGAGGCAGGCCCCTGCAGCCAGGATTCCCTCAAGCAGTAGATAATGAGACCATTCCAAAAAACCAGTACAGGGCCCTGAGGTCTCAGGGCCCGAAAACATATGGGACCTCGACAGGCAAAAGGTGGACCCCACAGTCTGCAGGGCAACAGAAGGATCAGCTGGGTTGGACCTCCATAACACCACCCAATTCATGCTGATGTCCCAAATGGGGGTGCAGCCTATTCCTACTGACTATAAAGGGCCTCTGCCATCCGGGAGTGTCGGCCGGGCCTCCCTTACCTTACAAGGTCTTATTGTTCACCCTGGAGTCGTAGATCAAGACTATGAAGGGGAACTTCAAGTTCTCTGTTCCTGTCCTCAGGGTGTCTTTTCTATGTCACAAGGGGATAGAATAGCTCAGTTAATAATTTTGCCAAGCCTACATGGCTGTTTTCCTTCCTCTGGTGTCCCTCGATCTACCAGAGGGATTGGTTCTACTGGAAATGATTCTGCTTACTTAGTAATGCCTCTTGACTCCAGGCCATTCTTAGAATTAGTTATAGAAGGGAAACAATTTAAAGGGATTTTAGATACAGGAGCAGATAAAAGTATCCTCTCTTCCCAATGGCAGCCAAAAACTTGGCCTGTTACTCAGTCATCACGTTCTTTGCAAGGTTTAGGTTATCAGTCCTGTCCCACTATTAGCTCCCGTTCTTTGAGCTGGACAGCACCTGAAGGTCAAACAGGACGATTCACTCCCTATGTTTTACCACTCCCAGTAAATCTCTGGGGGAGAGACATCTTAAAGGCACTAGGACTGACCTTGACTAATGAATACTCGCCACAAGCTGTTCAAAGAATGAAGAAAATGGGCTATAAAGAAGGAAGAGGATTAGGGAAAGGAGAGCAGGGTAGACTTGAACCTATTCCTCAAAAAGGTAATAATGGGAGACAAGGTTCGGGTTTTTTCTAGGGGCCGTTGAGGGCTCCATGCCCATACCATGGCTTACAGGGGAAGTTGTATGGGTTCCTCAATGGCCTCTCTCCTCTGAAAAATTAGAAGCAGCCACAAAACTAATTTCTGAACAGCTACGCTTGGGTCATTTAGAGCCCTCTACCTCACCCTGGAATACACCTATTTTCGTAATTAGAAAAAATCTGGCAAATGGTGCTTATTACATGATCTTAGAGCTATTAATGCACAAATGTGTCTATTTGGACTAGTTCAGCGAGGGCTACCATTGCTTTCTGCCTTACCCCAAAATTGGGAAATTATAATTATAGATATTAAAGATTGCTTTTTCTCTATACCTTTATGCCCTCAAGATAGGCAAAGATTTGCATTTACCATCCCAGCCATTAATCATTTAGAGCCGGATCAAAGATACCAATGGAAGGTCCTACCTCAGGGGATAGCGAATAGTCCCACCATGTGTCAACTGTATGTGCAATTGGCATTTAAGTCAGTTAGAGAGCATTTTCCATCATTACAGGTGATAATTTATATGGATGACATTTTGATTTGCCATAAAAATTCACAGTAATTGCAAGATGCATACCCTATATTAGTAAAAATGTTAGGGCAATGGGGATTGCAGGTGGCCACTGAAAAGGTGCAAGTTGCTCGAATGGGAGCCTTCCTAGGGTCACTCATTTATCCTGACAAAATTGTTCCTCAAAAATTAGAGATTCGCAAAGATCAACTACATACCTTGAATGATTTCCAAAAATTGTTAGGAGATATTAATTGGCTAAGACCGTTTTTGAAAATTCCATCAGCAGAATTAAAGCCCTTATTTGACATATTAGAGGGAGATACCCACATCTCTTCCCAGAGAGCACTTACCCCAGCTGCATGTCAAGCTTTACAAACGATAGAAAAGGCCTTACAAGATGCTCAATTACAATGCATTGGCGAGTCAAAGTCATTTGAATTGTGCATATTAAAAACTGCACAGTTACCAACAGCAGTCTTATGGCAAAATGAACCCTTATTGTGGGTGCATCCTAATGCTTCCCCTGCAAAAATCATTGAGTGGTATCCTAATGCAATTGCTCAACTTGCACTTAGGGGGAAAAAAAGCAGTCACTACTCATTTTGGGAGAGAACCTCATATGCTAATTGTGCCTTATACTTCTGCTCAAATTCAAACCCTGGCAGCAACAACTAACAATTGGGCAGTCTTGGTTGCCTCTTATTCAGGACAAATTGATAATCATTATCCAAAACATCCAATTTTACAGTTCGCCTTAAGCCAAGCCATAGTGTTTCCAGTAATAACAGCCAAACACCCACTTCCGGATGGGGTAGTAGTGTATACAGATGGATCCAAATCTGGTATAGGTGCATATGTAGTAAATGGCTAAGTAACATCTAAACAATATAATGAGACATCACCCCAGGTTGTAGAGTGTTTGGTAGTTCTAGTAAGTCCTTGAAACTTTTCCGGGACCGCTCAATATTGTATCTGATTCCTTATATGTTGTCAATGCAGTTAATATGCTTGAAGTTGCTGGCTTAATTAGACCCTCTAGCAAGCTTGCTCACATTTTTCAGCAGATTCAGTCAGCCTTGTTACATAGAAGACATCTTGTGTATATTACTCATGTTAGGGCTCATTCTGGCCTTCCTGGCCCCATGTCTCATGGAAATGACTTGGCAGACAAAGCCACTAGAATCGTGGCTGCTGCTCTGTCCTCGCAGGCAGAGGCTGCAAGGGAGTTTCATAAATGCTTCCATGTGACGGCTGAAACATTACGCTGCCGTTTCACTTTAACTACTCCTCATGTAGGGGTAAACCCCCGAGGCATCAGACAATTACAGGTCTGGAAAATGGATGTCACTCATATTTCCTCCTTTGGAAGAAATCAATATTTACATGTTTCCATTGACACCTGCTCTGGTGTTATGTTTGCTACATCTTTAACAGGTGAGAAAGCCTCTCATGTTATACAGCACTGTTTAGAAGTGTGGAGTGCTTGGGGCAAGCCCACAATTCTTAAAACTGATAATGGGCCAGCATATACCTCTACTAAATTTCAGCAATTTTGTTATCAAATGGATGTCACTCACTTGACTGGCCTTCCTTATAATCCTCAAGGACAAGGCATTGTGGAACATGCCACTCAAGTCTTATCTTATAAAACAAAAAGGGGGAGTTGATGAGACACTGCCCTCAGTGCCAAGAGTAGCTGTATCTATGGCACTCTTTACACTTAATTTTTTGAATCTTGAAGAGCAAGGTTGCTCTGCAGCCAATCGACATAGCTCAGACCCTGATAGACCAAAAGAAATGGTCAAATGGAAGGATGTCTTAACTGGTCTGTGGAAAGGCCCGGATCCTATTTTGATAAGATCCAGGGGAGCTGTCTGTGTTTTTCCACAGAGTGAAGACAACCCATTTTGGCTGCCGGAACGACTCACCCGCAAGATAGTAATCAAGGATGGTACAGAAGATGATGACCTCCCGAGGACTGCTCCTGATCCTGACAATGCTGAACTTGTCTCAGGTTCCTAGTATGAGGGGTGAGCAGAGATGGGCCATTCTCTTGACTTTCCCTAAACCAATGCCAGTTCGCCATGATGCTATAGTTTTTCCAAAATTCTTTACTACTAATAAAACATTAGATTTACCATATCTACCCTATGATCCCACCTGAGCACCATTAGGGGAAAATCGCTCTTTATTAGAACAGGGTTCTTTATGTTTTCAAATTAATGGACCAGGAAAATGTATCAACCTCACAGCCTGAGCTTTGGGGAAGTTTAATGAGCACCAAGGAGGTTGGGTAAGCACAACCCAAGATACTTCCAACGCAAATATAACCTTTACAAATCGGACCTTCTGGCAGGAGGCAATTTGGGTTAATGGTACATTTCTACCACCTAACTTTTCAGACAAAGAATGTCCCCACCAACCAAAAATAGCCCCTCATTGTAGCTTGGAAGATGAAGGGCTGATCTTGCCTTGGTCTGATTGTCAATCCTCCATCACTTGTTGGGCAGATCAGAGTAAAACCTTTTCCTTTTCTCCCAACATGATAGATGACCCAGAAAAGGAATTTGTTATGAAAAAGGGACTTTTCATACAGGACTTTAGAATGCATCCCTTTCACAAGTGGGTGCTTTGTGGAGTCAATGGCAGTTGTACAGAACTCAATGCTTTGATCTTTATCCAGGGAGGAGCAATTGGAAAGGCTTCTTTTACTGGCATCTCAAGATTTGCTTAGTATTGGGGAATACATGCTGCCTCCCAGGACTCCTATGGGTATACTAATACCAGTGTAGAGATCACTGGGTTCAATAAAACTTTGGTAAACCATATTAATTATCCATCTACCCCAGTCTGTGTTTACCCCCCTTTCTTGTTTATTCTTTCAAATGATTCATTTGAAGTCTGTTCCAATGATTCTTGTTGGATTTCTCAATGTTGGGATGTAACAAAGAATACCCGTGCCATGGTGGCACGGATCCCACGTTGGATCCCTGTTCCGATGGAAACACCCTCCACCTTATCCCTGTTTTGACAAAAAAGATTTTGGCATTACTGCTGCCGTGATCATAGCAATTTCAGCCAGTGCAGCTGCTGCTACAGCTGCAGGGTATGCTATGGCTAGTACGGTTCAATCAGGCACAAAATTAAATCAGCTTTCAGCAGATCTGGCTGATGCCATCACTGTCCAAAATTTTGCTAGTACCAAGTTAAAGGGAGGGCTGATGATTTTGAATCAGCGCCTTGACCTGGCGGAGGAACAGATAGGCATTCTATACCAGATGGCCCAGTTGGGTTGTGAAAGAAAACTGGAAGCTCTGTGTATTACCAGTGTCCAATATGAAAATTTTACTTATGCAGCTAATCTGTCTAGACAGCTTTCCTTGTATCTTGCAGGAAATTGGTCCGAGGGATTCGATGAGACTCTTGAGGCCCTGAGGGTGGCAGTTTTAAAGATCAACTCAACGCGAGTGGACCTGTCATTGACAGAGGGCCCCTCCTCCTGGATTTCATCTGCATTTTCTTATTTTAAGGAATGGGTGGGGGTGGGTTTATTTGGTGTTGCCACCTGCTGTGGACTTGTGTTCATGCTCTGGTTGGTTTGCAATCTCAGAACTCAACAAACAAATGACAAGGTTGTGATAGCTCAAGCACTTGCTGCCATTGACCAAGGGGCCTCCCCCAAAATCTGGCTATCTATGCTCAAAAATTAGTTGACATTGGCATTGGTGGCTGGCCTCTTTTGTAGAGTTCGCCCTAGGTCATTTAGTAGTTACTGTCACATAGCACTGTGGTATCCAGGGACGGGCAACTTTCCTCATGCACAGATCAACCGAAGACATGGGGCCCAGTGGCGATAGGGTTACCCTATGACAGGAAAGGCTGTGACATTGGAGGAACGACCTAAGACAGGAGCCACAGCGGACGGGCATAATTACACAGACCTAGTCCAACTTTAATTTGATAAAATAAAAAGGGGGAGATGTGGAAGCCATGCCACGAGCAATCGCTGTGGAGAGCCGTGCTTGCCGCTAGCAATCGCCATTATAAGATGGCACTGGCCTCCACTGTGCCTAACTAGTAAACAAGCCTTGTACGCAGGTGCGAGAGTGAATTCACTCCTAGTCACTGAGTAATGTAGTAGTAATGAGTTGATGGGCGAGCAACGAATCAGGAGCTGTCACGCCACATCAGGTGCTGAAACGTCACGCTGAGGGCTATATAAGCGACTCCATTTTTTGGGGTAGGGGTCTTCCTGAGAAGTAAGCAATAAAGCTTTGCCGCAGAAGATTCCGGTTGTCCTGAGTGTGTTTCTGCCGGCGGGAACAAAAGCTCGGGATAACAATTCATAGATTAGTGTTTGATGTCTAATAAGTTCTAGAAAACATTAAATGGTGTCTTTAACTCAGTGCGCATGGGACCAGTTACCTTTGTTTGCAACTTGACACAGTCTACAGTCATCTGAGACATGTGCTTCAGCAAAAGAATTGCCCAGCTGACATTGGTCTCTGGGCTTGTCTGGCTTGATTGACTTGATTGCTAAAGAATGCAGTAGGGTCCAGGGCACCTTGAGCACCACCATTCTCTGAGCAAGTAGACTGATACTGTGTAAGCATAAGCTAACCATGAGCCCAAGCAAGTGAGCCAAGAATCGTTACTCCTCTGTGATTGCTGCTAGAACCTCTCACTTGTATTTCTACCCTAACTTCCAACAATGATGGGTGGTGTAACATACAATCCTCTTTCCTCCCTAAGTTACTTCTGAGTCTGTTATCACAGGAACAGAAAGGAAAGCAGGGCAAGCAGCCCTTCTTCACCTGATGCTCCCAAAAGTTGTTTGTTAGTTTGTTTTATAGTTATGAAATGTGAATTGTAGTTGGAGAATGTCAATGACTTCTTGATAGCTTATTAGCATAACCCTAATTACTGCTCCATTAACTTGGCCAACAGTTTTTTTCTCCACTGGTATCTAAGTGTCTAGAAGGTTGAACTGTACTGTGATCTTCTACTCGGGATGCCTTGGCTAGCCAAGGTCTAAGGAGTTGGACTGTACAGTCAAAGACCACAATACCCTAATTTTCATATCATCTGAAAGTTCGTGCTGTTCTCAGCAACTCATCCACATCACATTTATTCCTCCATTAGTTGTGCTTCTTTTTCTTTTATTATTCATTTTTCTTATGCTATCATTTGATTTAAATTCAGCTACACCAAGAATGTTTATGCTCTTTCTCTTAAAACTTTAGCACTTACCAAGTTGGTGTAACAAAATATTATACTAACACAGACTAGACAATGCATTTAATATTTACAATTCATATATTTTTTTCATTTTCTTTGTGAGCATTGCTATTTTCAGTTATCTGTATATATATGTATATAATACTATATATATATATATATATATATATATATATATATACATACCTCGTTTCCTACACTCTACTTTCTTGCTATCTGCAAATACTGTATCTTTTCTTTTTTGAAATTGAAGATTTGAGGAAACCATTGTGTGGACTAAATCAGTTGGTACCACTGTTTATTCTAACAACTTAGAGAGCTATTGACAATTTTTAGTCATAAAATATTGAATTATGTATAGAAAAAGTGTATGTTTCACTGAGCATATTAAAAATACCTTCTAAAATTAACACATTAATCAATGGAATCAAATTGAAGACATTGACATCAACCCACACATCTATGGACACTTGATTTTTGATAAAGAATCCAGAAGTACATGCTAAAAAAGACAGCATCTTCATCAAACGGTACTGGACAAACTGAACAACTACATGTAGAAGAATCCAAATAGTGCCATATTTATCACCTTGCACAAAACTCAACTTCAAATGAATCAGAGGGCTCAATATAAAACCAGCTACACTGAACCTGAGAGAAGAGAAAGTGAGACATACCTTTAACCTCATTGGCATTAAAAAGACTTGCTATGCTGCACATGGATAGATAGCATAGGCACTAAGATCAATGATCCATAAACAAGACCTCATGAAACTGAAAATGTGTATGGCAAAGGATGCCATCATTTGGGCAAAGCCATAGCCTACAGAGCGTGAAAAGGCATTTTAAAACAATTCTTCACCTGATAGAAGGCTAATATCTAAGATATATTAAGAATGCAAAAGGAAAGCTAGTATCTAAAATAAATTAAGCACTCAAAACTCTCTATATAAAGAAAACAAATAACCCAATTTGAAAATGGAATTCAGTTCTACGCAGGGAATTCTCAAAAGAGGTGACTCCAATGTCTGAGAAACATTTAAGAAAATGTTAAACACCATTAGATATCATTGAAATACAAATTCTAAACTACTTTGAGATTTGAACTTATACCAGCCAGAATGACAGAGATCATTAAGACAATGACAACTCATGCTGGTTTATGGAGCACAAGGAACACTCATCAGTTGCTGGTGGTTGTGCAACCTTGTAAAACCACTATGGAAAACAGTTGTGAGAGTCCCTCAGGAAGATGGGAATCATTCTACCTACAGATTCAGCTATGACATTATTGGGCATGTACCCAAAGATGATTTGCTCAACCAAGTTTGTTGCTATTCTTTTCATAACTGCCAGTAATTGGAAACGACATAGATATCCTTCAACAGAAGAATGGATAGTCAAAATGTTTTACATATACATAATGGAGTATTATTATGCAGCCATTCTTCCCTCCATTCCCGAAAAAAAAATGGAATCATGAAGTTTGCAGGTAAATGTATTGAACTAGGAAACAACAACAACAACAACAAAAACATCCTGAATGAGGGATCATAGACCAAGAGCTAGAAATGTGGTATGTGTTTGATCATATGTGGATATTAGATAATAAGTCAATAATAACCAATCCATCGAACACAAACCATAAAACCAAATAGGCTAGGCATAGAGTAAGGCAACAGATAGATCTTGTTGGGAAAGGGGAAGAGAATAGAGAGTTGTGGATGGATGAGAGCCTTGAATAGAAGAATCATGTGGAGAAGAAGAAGAAAGGGATGAGAAAGGGAATATTGGGAGAGACAGCTAAAATTCATGGTCATTTGTGGTATAGTATGGAAATATAATAGAGTAGAAGCTTCCTAAAATATACACACAATTAAAAGTAATCTAAATGAAATTGCCAAATAATGGGACAGAGCTGTAACTGGCGATTTCTTGTTACCTAATGAAGCTTTCAGTCCTGGAATTGGGGTAAATATAACTGAGTTGTTGGCCAAAAGAGTCCCATGAGAATCCACAAACAACCCAAACTTCTGAGGGATAGTATGGAACATAATAGAGTAGAAGCTTTCTAAAATATGTACATACATGTATATATACATAAACATATACATATATTTCTAAATATGTACAAAAATAAAATTTAGGTAACTAGTGTAGTACACACAAAAAAATCAATAAAATGACTATTTTAGAGGACTTTTAATTGAGCAACATGGCTGCTTTGTCAAGGGATCAGTTGTAAACACATTCTAGATAAGTGTGATCTTGCTGGAATATAGACACACACTTTTAATCCCTTTGGCTGGAATGCTGACATGTCTTTAGCATATACATTTAATCCCAAACAATGATGTCTAACTGAGGGACAGATAAAGTGACTAATCATGCAATTCCATTCAGTTCATGCAGACAGAGCAGTTAGTGCAGTTTAGTTTGTGGACTTCAGAAGTAGTTTTTCCAAGCATAGCAACTGAATCAGAAGCTGAGAGAAGCCAATTTGAATCAATCAGCTTGGAGAGAAATTTGAGCCAGGGGTAAAAAAACATAAGAGACATGACTTTCCAGCATTTATTTCTAACTGCTAGCATGGTGTTTAAAAGAACCAACACTCTGTAGATTAGGCTGGCCTCAAATTCAGAAATCCACCTACCTCTGCCTTCCAAGTGCTGGTACTAAAGGTGTGGGGGGAGGGTATAGGAAACTTTTAGGATAGCATTTGAAATGTAAATAAAGAAAATATCTAATAAAATAAAATAAAATAAAATAAAATAAAAGTATATTGAAAAACAACAACAACAACAACACTAGCTCCTCCATTGGGGACCCTGTGTGCTCAGTCCAATAGTTGGCTGAGAGCATCCACATCTGTATTTGGCAGGCACTGGCAGAGCCTCTCAGGATACAGCTATATCAGGTTCCTGTCAGCAAGCACTTGTTAGCATCAACAATATTGTCTGGAATGAGAGAAAGGCTCCAAGGAGCTGAAGAGGTTTGCAGTTCCATAGGAGGAACAACAATATGAACCAACCAGTACCCCCAGAGTTCCCAGGAACTAAACCACTAATCAAAGGGTACACATGGAGGGATTCATGTCTCCAGCCGCATATATTGCAAAGGATGGCCTTGTGGAACATCAATGAGAGGAGAGTGGGTGGGTTAGTGAGCAGTGGGAGGGGAGATGGGATAGGGAAGTTTTGGAGGGGAAATGAGGAAAGGGGATAAATTTTGCAATGTAAATTTTAAAAAAATCTAATAGAAATTTTTAAAATAAAAACAAGAATAATTTGGTAACAATAAAAAATGTAAAAATGTTCATTTTAGAATTTTTTTTGTTTTTTGTTTTGTTTTGTTTTGTTTTATTTTGTTTTGTTTTATTTTGTTTTGTTTTGTTTTGTATTGAGACAGGGTTTCTTTGTATAGCCCTGGCTGTCCTGGAACTCACTCTATAGACCAGGCTGGCCTTGAATTCAGAAGTCAGCCTGCCTCTGCCTCCCAAGTGCTGGGATTAAAGGCGTGTGCCACCATATTAATTATATATTAAATTATTTATAATATATCTATTAAATCAATATTGAAATAGATGTTTCTTAATCCATTATTAATAGAGTTTATCAATGATTGAGAATATTATGACAGTAAGCTAATTATAGTTCATTGCAAATTCCTGGGATAAAATTTTATGTGAACCTTTGAAACTTTAAGCCAGCCCCAATTAATTGCTGTCCTTTATAAGACTTGCCTTTGGTCATGGTGTCTCATCACAGCAGTAAAACCCTAACTGAGACAAAAAAAAAAAAAAATCAAACAAACAAACAAATAAAAGACACCATTTGAAAGATGTTTTCCAAAGGACAGACAGTAAATGCTTTATAAATGTTAAATTTTGTAATATAATCTAGAACAAAAGCCTATAATATATTGTTAATATGCTTTCTTTTGAATGTTCCTGCACATATAAGCCAGTATTCTTGTTCAAAAAAAACCAAACCAAAACAAACAAAGAAACCAACAAACAAAGAAATCACAGAGTCTGAGCAGCATACACATGGCCTGGATGAATCTGCAACCGGTCCTGTCTGTACGTATCTTTGTACTTTGACTTCCAATTTAGTGGATTTATAGGATTCTGAGTGTCCAAATGAGTGTTTCTCTGTTCCTTGTGCCTTCTCTCTGACTTTTTCCTCCTGTTTGTTTTGTTCAATTCCATGTATTAATTTTTGTTTTATTTTTATAGTATACTATAGTCCCATAGAAGTCCCAAGAAGTTTATTTGCTAATAAGAGATCAAAAGTAAGTGGATGTGTATGGGAGAGGAGTTTGAAAGGAGTAAATGGAGAGGAAACCATAAAAATGATAATCTATTTTTAATAAAAGGAAAATAAATACAAAGAAACATAAAATCTAAATTCACTGAGTTTCAAAATGTCTAAGTGAGTTATTATATCATGACATTTGTTTTATTGCACTAGTATTTAATTGAGCCCACAATGTCACCAAACTATAGTGGCATCATAGTGTAGCAATCAACACTCACGTAGTTTATTCCAAAGCTATGGAAAGTTTTGAGGCATCCTAAGACCATAGTCTTGTGACACTGGGACATTAGTCAGAAGGTGAGAGAAGCCAATTATGACATTACTTTTAAGTTCCTCTTCACCAAAACATTTCATAGGCCAAAACTATTATCAATCCCAACTATCCACACTCGTTATGGTGAGAAGAAGAGTCTGGTGCCATTGAGGATCAGCATTTGAGAGCAGAGAAGATGCTCAGCAGTGAAACTACTTGCCATCTAACTTCAAGGACAGGAATTCAGATACTAAAAACTCAAGTTAGTGGATTTAGCTCTAATTCCAATATGCATAGCAAAAGAGAAGGATTAGCCACTATAATTTGGCTAAGAAAATTAACCATAAAAGAGAACTCTTAAATTCATTGAGATAACACCTCAATGAGTACGATAAAGGAACTAGCTAGCATGATTTCACCAACCTCAGGCTTACACACACACACACAAACACACACACACACACACACACACACACACAAAGATAAGAAAACTGATGGTTGTACATGCTTGGCCCAGAGTGTAGCACTACTAGGAGGTGTAGTCATGTTGAAATGGGTGTGTTACTATGGGTTTGAACTTTAAGACTGCCTTCTCCTAACAGCCTTCAGAGGAAGATGTAGAACTCTCAGCTTTGCTTGGACACTGCCATGATCCCACCTTGGTGACAATGGACTGAACCTATGAAACTGTAAGGCAGCCCCAATTAAATGTTGTCCTTTATAAGACTTGCCTTTGGTCACAGTATCATTTCACAGCAGTAAAACCCTAACTGAGACCCAAAAAAAAAAAAAAAAACAAAAATCAAAAAACAAAAAAAACAAATCAAACAAACAAATAAAAGACACAATTTCACAAATAATTTAAGTTCTAGAATGAACTGTTAATTCCTATTTACAGAGATAATAAACACTTTGGCTGAAAGTCAAGGATTGTTGTGTACTTAATGGAAATCATAGGACAATTGAAAAATTATTAGGATATTTGAAAGCCCAGGTATATTCTGTTGTTTTTCTAGTGCAGGACATCTTTGCACATGTTAAAGAAAAATAATAATATTAGCCAGTGATCCATGGCAGAGTTTGGAGCAAACACCCCATTGAAGTCAGTGCTGACTTAGGATTGCAACTGTGGTGTATTCAACAACACTGGGCTTCAGTCCCAAATGAATCTGAGAGAATGTTCAGATAGCTTCTAAGGTTTATTTTGTTTTCTATATCTCAGGAAACATTAAAGAGAACAACAAAGTGCCATGAGTGTCTTGTTCACATGAACTTATTTTATTAGTTTGGCATTTTACCTGGGAATGTTTCCCTAAAACATTGTATGCATGTAGAGTTCATTCACATATATCCACAAGATTCCTCAAATTTAAAATCTGGTTAGTTGAAGGAGAATGTGTTTTTATAAGTGTGATAAGAAATAAATTGGAAAGATTGAATTAACTGGCAAAAGAGAATGCTGAAACTGCCCAGACAGGAAGCAATCCCAAACCATTTGTGTTTGTTTTGATGAATAATAACCATTCTTTTAATTTTTTATTTTGAGATGATAATATAGTTACATCAGCTTACCCTTCCATTTCCACCCTCCAGACTCTTTTATATACCTTTCATTACACTCTTTCAAACTTATGGCATTTAAAAATTGTTATTATATGTATATATGCATATGATATATAATTATATGTCTATAATTTCCAAAATATAACCTCCTTAGTCTCTATAATGTCACTATAAATTAATGTGCCCAGGATCAACCATTTGGTATTAAATAACTGGTCAGTGTTTTCTTTCCTTGAAATGGCTGTTTCTCCCTGTCTTATTATTCGTTAGCTGCCTGTAGCTCTTTGTGTATGCTACTGTTGTTTTCCTTGTTTATCTCATGTTTAAGCAGTTATGTTGGTTGGACTTTATGGGTGTAGCTTCTGATGTTACTAGGAGACACATTCTCACAACAAATTCCTTGATCTTTGGCTCATAGAGTCTTTTCATTTTCTCTTCTACAATGATCCCTTAGCCTTTGGTAGAGGAGTACTTTTGTGGATATATCTACTGGACTGTGCTCTACAACTTTGCATTTTGACTGGCTGATATTCTCTGTAATGATCTACATTCATGCAAAAAATTAATTTTCTCAATGAGGAAATTTGATAAGGACTATACTTATCTGTGGGTATAAGCACAAATATTTAGAATTTTGTTAGGGATTGTGCTGATCCATTAAAGTGGTGGTTGTAGGTTTTCCTCCAATATCCATGGCTCACCTAGCTGTGAGTAGTTGTTTATGTTTCCCTGACTGGGCAGGATATCCATCTCATTAAGTGGTCTTAATTAGAGAGTTTGGTAGTTTCTTACTACCAGAGTATGCATGGCACTATCATCCCCTTAGGGTAATTTTGCTATGCTCATTGTTAACGGACCTTAGGTGTCATAGATTGGTAAACTTTTGGATCTTCCCTCCTTTGGAAGCTTTCATGGCACCATCAGGCAACAGGAAATCTAGCCTCATGGAGTAGGCATTCTGATCAGTTCCAGCTCAGGGGGGGGAGGTCCCTGCTTCTGAAGCGCATGTGGTTTTCAGCAACATGAACTATTCTGTCACTTCTAGCAGGTTGACCAAGGGCAACAACAATAGTCTGATTGGGCAGCTTTTTGATGATGTTGACTAACAACTTTAAAAGGATATTGGTCATACCTTGTATTGAAATTATTTTCAGGTGGTCTTCAGTTCTTGGCGGGGGAATTGCCAGTCCAAATAGGATAATGTCATTTAAACTGTATGTAATTATATACAAACTGATATGTGTGTGTGTGTGTGTGTGTGTGTGTGTGTTTGTGTTTGTGTTTGTGTTTAGATAGGTAGATAATAGTATGATTCCTTATGACCTTTTCAGATAGTTTGGTTATTATTTTACCCACTTCCCTTCTTATTCACTTATTTCTTTTTCCTAAATAGAACCTGTCCTTTGATTCATATTTCCCCCATGCTTCTTTGTAGGGTATTTTGTTTACTATGGGATAAAGGAAGATTGTGAGTTCACTGTTTTATACTTATCAAAGAAAACACAAATTCAGTGCTGATCACTATTAGCACCCTGTGAGGCAGACTCATGTCTGCTTGGGACTAGAGCCCTTAAGCAAGATGGGACGTAGGAAGTCTGTACTGGGGACCCCACATAACCCACAGAACTGCATTGTGGGTGTTGTAGTGTGGGAAGTCGTGGGAATACACTCTGCTGGTGGGAAAAGGTTCAGTCTGGGATCCCCAAGGACCTGCCATAGTCAAGCTTGACTTTCAGGCAGGCCTTCTGGTAGGAAGTTAGATGAGCAGCTCTTTAGAGGGAAACCTGCTCCATTGCTCTAGCATGGCAGATCCAGAAGATATGGTCCATGTTTTGTGTTTGTTTGTTTGTTTTTGTTTGCTTTTTGTTTGTTTTGTTTTGCTTTGCTTTGCTTTTTTAAAATTAGATATTTTCTTTATTTACATTTCAAATGTTATCCCTTTTCTTGGTTTCCCCTCTGAAAACCTCTCATCCTCCACCCTACTCACCAACACACCTAATCCAGTTTCCTGTCCCTAGGATTCCTACATACTGGGACATAGAGTCTTCACAGGTCTAAGGGCCTCTCCTCTCATTGATGACAGACTAGGCCATCCTCTGCTACATATGCAGATAGAGCTGTGAATCCCACTATGTAATTTTTTTGGTTGGTGCTTTCAGAGGGGGTTCTGGGGGATACTAGTTAGTTCATATTGTTGTTCCAAGACAGAGAGGGGGAGAAGTGTAGAGAAGTAGAGGGTGGCCATGGCCATGTGAAAAGAAGGGGGAAGGGAAGGTAGAGGGGGGGAACAAGGGAGCAAGAGAGAAGCAAGAGAGTAAGGAGGGACCAGCAGCTCCTTTTATAGTGGGCTGTGCAATCCTGGCTCTTGCTAGGTAACTGTGGGGGTAGAGTCAAGACAAAATACCAGAACCTTGGGACATTGCCTATGCTGGGGGAGGCTGTAGCTGTGACAGGAGCCAGGGACCCAGGAGGCATGGCTGAACTCCTACCATCCCACGAAAGTGGAAGTCACTACCCACCAGGTCTCTGGGGTTCCAGGCCTGTGCTTGAACAGGACCAAGCTGTCTGTACACAGTTCACTGTCTCAGCATCCATTTTTTAGAACGGTGCTGTGAAAGACAGTGAAAGGGATACAGTGTCAGCCACTGGGCCCAAAAGTTGCTTACCTTTGGCAAATTAACATTTTCTTGATATTCTGGAGCCAGGAGTGGATTTGGCTTTTGGCAGTTTAACTCCTGCTGTTAGAAAAGGGGTTGAGGAGGAGGAGCATTAAGAAAAAAAGCTTAGTTACTTAGCTCTTTTCTCTTTGGCCCCTTACTAGCCAAGCAAGAAGCTCTGAGTTCATTAACTCTTCATGAGCCAGAGAAAATAAAAAAGTAAGAGAGTCTGACACAAACACACATACACACACACACACAAACAGAGAGAGAGAGAGAGAGAGAGAGAGAGAGAGAGAGAGAGAGAGAGAGAGAGAGAGAGAGAGAGAGAGAGAAAGCGAGCTGTTGTTAGGTCCAACCATCTGTTTCATCAATTTCACAGTTGTGAATGCATACTTACATACATAACATATACCTCCAAATGTATGTTTGTGGAGCAGTCCCAACAGCCACAATTTATTTCTACTCTCAGCCTTTTTATACCTTCTTAGACAAAAGTTCATTATAAAATGACCTCACAAATAGAATGTTACACAAAAGGGAGTTACAGAAGTAAGCTGCTGGTAAGTTCAAAACAGTGTTTCATTCTTTAAGAACATTATAAGTTCAAAGCAGCAAAATGTTGGCTCCTGTTTGTGTAGCCAGTCTGTTAGTCTATGTCTTTTTATTGGGAAATTGAGTCCATTGATGTTAAAAGTTATTAAAGAAAAGTAAGTGTTGCGTCCTATTATTTTTGTTGTTAGAGTTGGCATTCTGTTCTTGTGGCTGTGTTCTTTTAGGTTTGTTGAAGGATTACTTTCTTGCTCTTTCTAGGGCATGGTTTCTGTCCTTGTATTGGTTTTTTTCTGTTATTATCCTTTGAAGGGCTGGATTCGTGGAAAGATAATGTGTGAATTTGGTTTTGTCATGGAATACTTTGGTTTCTCCATCTATGGTAATTGAGAGTTTGGCCGGGTATAATAACCTGGGCTGGTATTTGTGTTCTCTTAGTGTCTGTAAAACATCTGTCCAGGCTCTTCTGGCTTTCATAGTCTCTAGTGAAAAGTCTGGTGTAATTCTGATAGGCCTGGCTTTATATGTTACTTGACCTTTCCCCTTACTGCTTTTAATATTCTATCTTTATTTAGTGCATTTGTTGTTCTGATTATTATGTGTCCAGAGGAATTTCTTTTCTGGTCCAGTCTATTTGGAGTTCTGTAGGCTTCTTGTATGTTCATGGGCATCTCTTTATTTAGGTTTGGGAAGTTTTCTTCTATAATTTTGTTGAAGAAATTTGCTGGCACTTTAAATTGAAAATCTTCATTCTCATCTACTCCTATTATCCATAGGTTTGGTCTTTTCATTGTGTCCAGGATTTCCTGGATGTTTTGAGTTAGGATCTTTTGCATTTTGCATTTTCTTTGATTGTTGTGCCAATGTTCTCTATGGAATCTTCTGCACCTGATATTCTCTCTTCCATCTCTTGTATTCTGTTGCTGATGCTGGCATCTATTGTTCCAGTTTTCTATCCTAGGGTTTCTATCTCCAGCGCTGCCTTAATTTGGGTTTTCTTTATTGTGTCTACTTCGCTTTGGCAGTGAAACTTATAGAGGAGAAAGTGGGGAAAAGCCTCAAAGATATGGGTACAGGAGAAAAATTCCTGAATAGAATAGCAATGGCTTGTGCTATAAGATCAAGAATTAACAAATGGGACCACATAAAATTGCAAAGCTTCTGTAAGGCAAAAGACACTGTCAATAAGACAAAAAGGCCACCAACAGTTTGGGAAAGGCCTATTACCTATCATAAATCAGATAGGGGACTAATATCCAATATATATAAAGAACCCAAGAAGGTGGACTCCAGAAAATCAAATAACCCATTTTAAAAATGGGACTCGGAGCTAAACAAAGAATACTCACCTGAGGAATACTGAATGGCTGAGAATGACCTGAAAAAAATTTTCAGCATCCTTAATCATCAGGGAAATGCAAATCAAAACAACCCTGAGATTCCATCTCACACCAGTCAGAATGACTAAGATCAAAAATTCACGTGACAGCAGATGCTGGCGAGGATGTGGAGAAAGAGGAACACTCCTCCATTGTTGGTGGGATTGCAAGCTTGTACAACCACTCTGGAAGTCAGTTTGGTGGTTCCTCAGAAAATTGGACATAGTACTACCAGAGGATCCCGCAATACCACTCCTGGGCATATATCCAGAAGATGTGCCAACCAGTAAGAAGGACATGTGCTCCACTATGTTCATATAGCTTTATTTATAGTAGCCAGAAGCTAGAAAGAACCCAGATGCCCCTCAACAGAGGAAAGGATACAGAAAATATGGAACATTTACATGATGGAGTACTACTCAGCTATTAAAAAGAATGAACTTATGAAATTCCTAGGCAAATGGATGGACCTGGAGGGCATCGTCCTGAGTGAGGTAACCCAATCATAAATGAACTCACATGATATGTACTCACTGATAAGTGGATAATAGGCCAGAAACTTAGAATACCCAAGATATAAAAACCATTTGTGAAACACATGAAACTCAAGAAGAATGAAGACCAAAGTGTGGACACTTTGCCCCTTCTTAGAATTGGGAACAATACACCCATGGAAGGAGTTACAGAGACAAAGTTTGGAGCTGAGAGCAAAGCATGGACCATCTAGAGACTGCCATATCTGGTAATCCATTCCATAATCAGCCTCTAAATGCTGACGCCATTGCATACACTAGCAAGATTTTGCTGAAGGAACCCTGATATAGCTGTCTCTTGTGAGACTATGCAGGCGCCTAGCAAACACAGAATTGGATGCTCACAGTCAGATATTGGATGGATCACAGGGCCCCCAATGGAGAAGCTAGAGGAAGTACCCATGAAGCTAAAGGGATCTGCAACCCTATAGGTGGAACAACAATATGAACTAACCAGTACCCCCGGAGCTCATGTCCCTAGCTGCATATGTATTCGAAGATGGCCTAGTTGGCCATCAGTGGAAAGAGAGTCCCATTGCTCTTGCAAACTTTAGATGCCTCAGTTCAGGCGAACACCAGGGCCAAGAAGTGGGAGTGGGTGGGGGAGGGTATGGAGGACTTTTGGCATAGCACTGGAAATATAAATGAAGAAAATACCTAATAAAAAAAACAGCAACAAAAAAAAAAGTTCAAAGCAAATGTTTCACATGGCCTTGATTTATCATAGACAGCTCTGGCTTCATACTTGGATCTGACCTAGAATGAATGTTTTTCCTTGATCACAAATCTGTCTCAAGCCTACTTTTCTTCTTAGTGAAATTTATGAAAGTTTGGTTTATTTTTTATTATGCACTCATTACTTAATATTCTATGAGGATGGGGCACATTCTACCCTTGATTCTAACTTTATTATATATTTCTAGCAAAACAACTAAAACCATCTCCTTAAACGTTCTTCATGAAATTACTTGAATTTTATATAGGCATGAATTAATATAAACAGCAGTAGTTCATGAAAGTTCTATAGGAAATTTTCCCAATAGGCTGATGCTCAGGAATCATTAGGCTATGTAACCGTGGTTGGGAAGGCATATCAGCAATGAGAGGCAATCCCAAGATCAAGTCTCTGCTGTGCCTCTCTAGAGTGCAACCATCACATCCATGTCAATGGTAGGCCATCTCCAGGAAATTCATATGGCATAGCCGTTCCTAGATGGCTTCTGTCAACCCAGTAGTCATCAGTTAGATAAATCATCCATCTACAGGAGCATCAATAGTCTAACCTTAGAGACATATACTTCATCTGGGGTGGAAGTATTTGAAAATACTAGAGAAATGTGAGAATAAACTTGCATCAGTATTTCAAGCTTAGGAACTGTAGAAAATGCTGGTCTAGGCATTAGGGAGATCGGTCAGTAATTAAGTGCCCATACTGCTCAATCATGAGGGTCAAAGTTTGGATAACAGAACACATCACAGGTAGCTTACAAATACAGGTAACTCAAGCTGCAAGGGGTCTTACAAAAGACATCTTCTGGTCTCTGTAGGAGCCTGTATACATGTATTCATATACTCACACAGACATACAGTCACAAAGCACACACACACACACACACACACACACACATCTTTTTTAAAAGAAAAATTCAATGCCACCCACAATGAAGGATGTATTGTGAAGGCCTGTTCTGTCCTTTCACTTTAATCACTTTGAAGATTCAGACTTTCTTCATATATAAGCAGTCATTGAAGTTTCTGAAACAGTGTGTGATCAGAGGAAAAAGATGAAAACTTTCAATTGTCCTTTGAGCTGTGGGAAACCATTGTTTTTTTCTCTCTTTGCTCTTAGCAGGCCTATTCTGGCTGTTATACAAATTGAAGTGAAATTTAAAATAACTAAATTTTATTAACTTATATGGACAAGTGAGATAAAGCTGTTTATTTCCTTATATGTATATATACAATGTTCCATGATTACATCAGTATTTCATGTAGAAAATACTTTATTTACACCCAGTAGATGCAAATGCACTTAGAGGCATGGCAACACATGAATATGAAGGTTTTATAAGACCAGCTCAATATCTTCACACTGAAAACTCACTGCTGCATTGGCCTTGACACGACCTATAGAATTTTGTGTTGGCAGGAAACCAACTTTGAAATTTGTTCCATAGCAAATCATCCTGGCAATGGACTTCCAGGAATTAAATCCTTTACATAGTTCAGTAGTGTTGCCAGAGAGCATGGAGGGTCTCCTCTGATAGTAACAACGGAAAAGTCTTTGGCCAGAAATCCAAAGCCATATGTTAGCCCTGTCAAAAATGATATGGATCTGCTTACAAAAACCTTGCTCAGTGGCTCTGCCAGGAACCCCGTGGCTGTGTCCTGCCGGAAAGCCATTGCATGTGTTATCACTGCCAGAAATTGATGTTGCCCTGGGATAATCTAACAGCACTAAAACTCAGCCTCTGGGCTTATGCATCAGACAGCAACCATTAACAGAACCTGGGAGTGTGCTCCAAAGAAGTAAGGACGACTTGCCCTCTCTAGGGTGAAGATAGGCAGCCCTCCAGCGTTGGTACTTAGGACTAATTAGCTGTATGAAAAAGCATTCTGAATGGATTATATTAGTTGATTGTTTCTTGATATCCATCAGTCCCAGCTAACATCTTCTCAAGAAAAGATTTAAATAATAACCTTATTTAGAGGAGAAAGATGGACAGATAAAGTTAAAATATCTTGACTACAAAGTTGTTCTTTGTTGTTCTGCAAGCACTACCTATTTAATGTTTTCTATATAGAACCCTGTATAATCACAGGTTCCCAGCTTTTATTGCATCATAAAATGAGAAAGGTTAATTTCAATATTATTCATCATGGTCCTTATTGTATAAAGCTTTATGTAAATAGCAATGTATTATAAGGAAAGAGATGGCTCAGTGTTTAAGAGTGCTTGATGATTTTCCAAAGACCTGAACTGAGTGCCCAGCACCTACATTTTGGTGACTCAGAACCACCTTTATTCCAGTTCCTTCCTATCTAACACTTTCCTTTTGCCTTCGAGGGTACATATACCCATTTGCACTGTTTCACAAGGCCCTCACCCAAACTCATTCAAATAATTAAAATTAAATACTCCAAAAAAGCTGCATATATTTTTAGCAGTTAGACTTTGAAGTTTTAAATTACACCTCAATTATAAATTGATCTACCTACATATCAAAGTTGCATAAAGTTGTGCTATACAAGGTATTACTGCTGTTTTCTAAAATGTGCTTAATCCATCCACAAGTTCATTAGTACCGAAAATTTGAAATAACATTAGAAAAACTTGATATAGTTTGAAAAACATATATTAAGTATTAACTGGTCATTTATTAGACCTTGAAACAATTACCCAACTTATACCATAATAATGTGAAGAATTTTGTTCTTCAAATGAAGTACTACAAATCCCTAATCTTCCACACAAGCTGACATCTCAAATCAATCACTGAATAATTTAGTTTTCCTTTTAATATTGTTCATTTTTACTTTGCCCATCCTTTTAAAAATTATGGTTAGTTCTGTTTTCAAATTTTCCACACTAATAATTTTATATTTGTAAATTTCCATAGAAATATGTTGATATTTCTATAGAGTCTTTATCCTTACTACACTCCATGGTCCATTCTGGGGGACTGCTATAATTGTCTATTCTATTTTACCATATTTTTCAATGAACATTTGGTTCACAAGCCAATATATATCTATAACAGTTGCAAATTATTTTTCATAAAACTGGTTCTTATTGTCAACTGGTTGGAGTTATGTCAAGTGCAATTTCACATGGCTTAATAATAATTTTTACACTTTGCTTTTTAATATTCACCCTCTCTCTTTGTCTCTCTCTCTCTCTCTCTCTCTCCCTCTCTTCCTTCTCCATCTATATTTCTCTTTATTCCCTCACACACACTGGAGGTTAAATTCAGGGTCTTGAGTGGATTAGGCACAGTTAGCTGACTCCTCAGTCTAATGTTCCAGGCTTTTCAAAAATCTGAATTTCTAGTTCTACTCTAACTCCCACAGAATTTATATGCTCTCTATTCTATTTCCAACAGTCCTCTCGTAAAATCCTGAGAATCTCCAGTCTGTCTCTAGCAGTCTTATTACAATTATTGCAGTGACCACTACATAAGCTATCCTAGGCTCTGATGTAACCATGTAAAGTAAGCCTGGCCATAAAACAACATCATTCAAGGAAGAAAAATTTCCAATAAATAATTACATATGTTCATAGAAATACTAATTTTGGAACAAATTGAGTGATTATTTTTCATAAGATGGAATAAAGTATAGTTATTAGCATGGTAAAATAAACCAATTTATTCCATGCCATCTAATTTTAACATAAACTATTTCTAGTGCATGCTATTTGATATAGATTAACAGAACCCATAAAAAAACCAATATCATATCACTGAAGTTTTGTAAGTATTAAGGTAGAGAACTTAATGTTTGAAAGAAAAATCATCTAAGTGCTAGTAATATTAGGAGTGATTTTCCTTTTAAACACTGTGTTATTGGGAATTGACTGCATATCATATGAGATATTCTACAAGAAGGAAAACATGGGTTTATTTTAACTAGAATATTTCTCTAATGTCTAGTATTTCATCAGTTGTATTTTCTGTTTTGCATAAAATAACACTTTGATTTATCATTTCTTTCCTTTTTGCTCCATTTAATCAAACACAAGGCAAAAATGTATACACTATCTCTATATTTGCTTGAAGCCTTTCCAACATATATTTTGTATTTCATTCCTCATATTTTATGCTTCTGCATGAGGAACCAATGTTTTCTCATATTCTAGGCAAACAGTGATCTAACTGACCAGCTTCCCCAAACACACACACACACACACACACACACACACACACACACACACACACACACAAACAACACACACAAACACACACTCTTCATCCTGTATAGCATGTATTTCTAATTAGAATAGCTCATGGCCATTTTTGTTTATCATTCTTCTATTATTGAAAGAGAACTTGAACAGTGCTCCAGAAATGCAGACATCCCAATTTTCAACCTCCTACCCAAGCAAGCATTGATAATCATAGAGTGATCTAACTTTTTGTTTTAAAGTGTTCATTTGGTGTCTGTCCATGTTTTGCTTTATAATGGTCAACTGTTATCAAATCTTTGAAGACTATACTTTTTTCTTTTACATATCTTTTAAATTTATCTTCTGATATAGAATATAGGCACCAAAGTGAAGATTGTTGAACTTTTCAAAATTTTCTGTATTCCAAAAAGCGTCTAGATACCAAATTCCTTTTTCCTTCTGCCTTTCTTTCTTCTTCTCCAATATGAACAATATGTCTTTAGAAGTCAGTGCCTGTCTAGATCCTCCTCTGCTTCCCTGCTCTGTCTTTGGATATGTGCTTTCACATTTGATCTATTGTTCTTTCATCCCAAGAGTCATTTTATCTCTCCACATGGAGCCAAGGGGGAAAAATTCCTTTTTCCTCTTTGTACACTAGCTTTAAAATTAGATACAGCAGGATTAACAAATCCCACAGCAGGGGACAGGACAATCTACTCAAGGCCTTAGGAATAGCTGGATAAATGCTGAAACCTTTGAAAACCATGAATGAGCTTTAAGATTTAATATTTTTAAAGGAAATCTTTGAGATGTACTAATAAAGAAAAGCATTAACCTGTAGGCTTCTATACCACACCCAGGGACAAGAGTCTCATTTCATTACATGTTATCTTTTTCTCAGTATGACAAAATTCCCCAAGAAAAACAACTTGAAGGAGGAGATGCTAGCTTTGACTTCAGATATTAGAATATGTACTGTTCCTTGGTCTGGGCTCTAACTGGCCTGGGCACCGTGGTGCAAGTATATGATAAAAGAATGCAGACAACCTCATGGGAAATAGGAAGCAAGGAGCCTGAGGTTAGAAACAAAGATACCTCTCGTGCACCACTTCAACCAGCAGCCGTCCCTTCAGATTTCCACCGTCCTAATATCTCAATCTATTATAAAATGTTTCAAAATATTTATATTTATGAATTTTAAATATGTGCATATGTGTGAGGCTATGTGTGGCTATGTGAGTGCAGTATACACAGAGTCCATACGAAGGCACTGAAGTTCCTAAAGCTGCAGTTACAGGTAGCTGTGAACTACCGGACATGGATGCTGAATGCTAAACTTTGGTCCTTTGCAAGAATACTTTATTCTCTGAACTTCTGAGGCATCAGTTCCCTCCAGCATGGATCTTTTAATCAAATGATTATGTTAGAGCTTTGATGATCATATCAATTCCCAAAGACCCCACTTCTGAACACTGCTATGTGGGAGACCAAGCATTCTTTGGAGAGACATGTAAAACCTCAATCATGTTCTGTTTCTTCACGTACCTTAAGTACAGCCTAGACATGCACACATTAATAAGTTACAAAACATTTTTTAACTTAAAATTGCTTTTGATAGATGAGAGTGGTATCTTGTTCCAAAGCAGCCTCCAAGGGGATGTTTCCAAATCAGCTGCTTAGGCAACAGGTGCCATGGTAGCTATAGTAGAAAGAAACCAGGCTATATTTCAGGCTGGCAGAAAGTCTTAGTATCATCCACCTGATGGTACTTTTGCAGTCATACAACATTACTTGAGGTGGGGAAGATTGTACCAAGATTCCAGAAATTAGCCTATGTCAGGAAATGTGCTATAGGATCAAATTTCTATATAGAGCTCCAGAAAACCTATTATATATGGTTATGGAGGAGAAAGTTCTGTTTTGAGGGAAGTCCAAGAATGATGGAGATGTCAGGATTGTGGGACATGAGGAAATGTAGTGTAACTGGCTCAAAAGATAGACTTCATCCATTGATTGACATTGGCAGAATTGGAATCACAGATGTATCCCTGGCTGTTGGAGCCTTAATGATTTTATCCTTGACTTCAGATGTGAGACATAGAATTGCAGGATGCAATGTTGCTCTTGCTGGATTCTGCTCTTGCTTTGGCTTCCAGTTCCCTTGCTATGCCCCCATTTCTCCTTGTAAAATGTGGAATATTAATGGGTGTATAGATTATTTGATATTAATTATAAGAAATATTTTTATTATTCCTTTAGCAGTACGCCTAGTTTTGAATCGACAAGGTCTCAGAATCTATGAACATATTTAAATCTGTTAAATGCTGGGGATGTTAGGAAAACAGTAAATGAATCTTGTGTTACAAAATGAACATGAAATCTCAGGTGTCAAGGGTGAAATATTGTGATATTAAAGTGATATATTTGTATGACAAGTAGATAAGGGTGAATTTGTAATTATTAACCTTGACTACTAATTTGACAGGACTTACAACCACACAGAAGATATAGTAACATTTCCCAACAGTCTTAAAGTTGATGGAAAGACGACCCTGAGTGTGGGTGACTATATTGTGGGCTAGCAACCCTGGTTAAATATAATAGTGATGATAACTGGAGTATCAGCATGCCTCTCTGCTTCCTGACTGTAGATGCAATGTAAGCAGACACCTCATACCTCTACCACCAACCTTTCCTGTCCATGGCAAACTATACCCTAAAAACATAAGGGAAAATAGACATTTTTCCCCTTACATTGATCTCTCATATATGTTTCTGCATCAGTGAGAAATGTAATTCAGCACTTAAAGCTATGATTGTTATAGGAGGCACCTCTGAGAAGGCAGTCCACAAGATGAGCATCAAGAAAAAGACAACCACATGAATAACTTCATAGACCCATACTTGGCCTTCTTCAAACTCTGAAAAAAATCTACTTGTTTTCTGTAGTGCATGAATGGGGAAGAATTGACAGAGATGAGCTCAGAAAGTGAGGCTTAACCTTGCCATCATAACAGATAGCACTGAAACTGTCCAGCTTGTCACTCAACACATCCCTTTGTCTACCTCAATACCTTGTAAGTGCTCAACAAATATGACTTGAAACAAATACATAGTCTCAAAGGGAGAGCACATCTTTAATTATAGCTATTATTTTAAAACAAGCATAACAAAATTAAAACTGAAAGTTGATTGTGGGTATTATAGGCATATGGCTCCATAGCTGCTGCCTTCCCAGACTTTTATATTCTAACAAATTCTAGCAAATGAAATATAATTAACTCTCGATAAGAGTTTTCCATTTACTTAGAAAAAACACTGACAAACAAAATTAAATTTCCCTTGAAAGCTAATTGTTTTATAAAGGAAAGCTCAAGCACTATGGAGTGCTCCTATTTCCAAAAATAATGAGTCATTTTTTCTTCAATCCCGAAGTATTGGACAAATGTGCTTTCAGATGTTAAGGGCACCATTGGCACGAAGTGTATAGATTTTCATTTCTTTTTTGCTGTTGTTGTTCTTTTCTTTTCTCTTTTTCCACCACTTCAATTATGGATAACATGAAGTTTGGTTGTAATAGCAACTTGCCACGAATTAGAATCAGCTGAGGAGGAAACCTCACCTAAGGTATTTTCATGGTCACCTTGATTGACGTGGGAAGACACATCACAAGCATGGATAGCAGCCCAAAAAAGATAGGGCTCAGGAGAAGTAAGCTTTTTTCCTTTTCCTCCTGTGGCTTTAACTTTTGCCATTTAGTTTATTTAGCCTTCTCCAGCATGAGACTCAGTGTTTTATGGCTTCTGTCTTTGTCTGAGGACCAGACACTCTCTAAAGGACCCACCAGCTCTAGGCACCAGATTGAGGCTAATGAGTCATCTTCCAGGTTCTTTGCTGCTCTCAGGTTGGAGACAGCTGTGTTACTATTTTAATATGAGCTGATTTAATAAAAAATTAATACATATCTATATGTTTATCTATGGGTTGGGTTCCAGTACAGAATTCTGATACAGGTAGAGTACTTTTTCATTGCTCTTCCTGGTGGTCTTAAATGTTGAGGCTTCTCTCTCCTTTGTGTTCTTGCTGTTTTCACAATTTCTCTCACAAGAACTGGGACTGCTTGTTTTAACGATGGGCTAGTGATCAGCTTTGCACAGCAGCTCTCCAGGGTGTTAGACTCCAGACAATTCCATATATGCTTTGGCAAACAAAAATGCCTTTCTTGGAGCTCTGTATATCATCCTAGATCCCCTAAGTCTCCAGTGAATGCCTTCAACATCTGCCATTCAAAATCTCAATAGCAGCACCTTGAAATCTTGCTTCATCAAGGCTCAAATTTGTTCTGTTTGCTTGATAGCCATAACATACTGTTTTCATAAAATTTGCCATATTAATTCAGTTTCCTCAAATTAGTAGAACTAGATAATGTAATTTAAATATATTTTATAATTAAAGAATAAAGGATAAGGTGTTGATTGTTTTGTTAGTGCCACATCTATCTTAACTAATGAGATAACCAAAATTGAAGAAAATTACATCATCTACCAAGATGGTGCACCTGTGACTGGCTTCACTTGGAGCATGCTAAGACTATCTGGCTTGAAAATCTAAGATGTCCAGACTCAATTTTCTTTGTTATTGGAAGTTTCATAGATAATTTTGATAAACATGTGCACTCCACTTCAAATCTTTTAATATGACATCAAAAGGCAGGACAAATCATGTTTGCCAGCCAGAAATCTCTCCTAGATAAGGAGTTAGAAAGGAGAAACTCTAATAGTTCCTGGTAGAGACTTTCTAAGCATCATTGTAGGATCTCAACATTAGCTGCCACATTTGTCTTAACACCATCTCTTCTAATTCTGAACCTTGTCATTTTGATATGTAAGCAAAAAATATTTCCACCAGATATGTGTCTTAATCTCTTTTCTATTGCTGTAAAAAGAAACCATAACCAAAGCAACTCCTATAAGTGAAAGCATTTGATTGGGGCTGGCTTACAGTTCCAGAGGTTTAGTCCATTTTCATGGTGGGGAACATGGAGGCCTGAAAATAGGAGCCAAGGCAATAGCTGAGAGCCATATCATGATTGACAGTCAGAGAAGGAGACACTAGACCTGTGTGGGCTTTTAAGTCCTCAAAACTCACCCCCAATGACACACTGCCTCCAACAAAGCCACACCTATTAATTCTTTTCTAATAGTGCCACTCCCTGATCACTAAGTGTTCAAATATATGCCTGTGAAGGTGATTCTCATTCAAACCACCACCACAAATGACAGTCACACTTAATTGGAAGTAAATTACACTGTCTCCATGCCATTTCACCCACACTTGTGATGCCTAGAAAATGTTTTCTGATATTTTCTAGGCAGTATCACCCAATTATGGAGATATGAATAGTAAATGTCATTTACCTCTATTACAAGGTAAAGGGGGCAACCAGAGGGAACCCACATTATTTCTTATACTTCCTTAGACAAACAAAAATAACCATGTAAGCTGCATCACCACCATACCATACTTGTGCAGAGCTACCAGGATTCTGATTGTTTACTTGTTGAAGGGCAATGAAAAAGGAAACACTATGCTATGTCTAGAGAAAATAAAAAATACATCCTTATGAATAATTATGATATTAATGGCTATAGGGTAAACAAGTGACAATATTTCTTCTTATATGCTTGTGTTTGACTACAGGAAAATACTTCTCTTTATCACTTTCTCACTTGATTTATTAAGAAAATATATTACATTTTGCTAGTTTTATGACATGGATAGAGATAAGCAATAGGAGATGAAGCTCCACAGATAATGACATCATGGTCAAGGAATTCTTTTTATGTATATTGGAGATAAAAGGGGAAGTGTTTTGCTTATAATATGTATTTGGTACATTGCAGAAAGAAAACATGATTCAAATAAAATTGTGGTGGATAATAGCAATTGCCAACTTGATAAGATCTAGAGTCATCTACTAGACAAGTCGCTGGACATTGCTGTGTGGGGTTTTTCTTAGTTAGGTTATTTAACATATGAGGAACATTCCTAAATGTGAGTTGCCTCTTCCATCAGGCCTCAGAAACAAGGAAGTACCAAGGAAAACTTGTACTTTGTTCTTTGCCTTCTTGATTTCACATCTTGTTGGTAAGGACACCTACCTTATTCATGAGTTCATCTAACCTGTTGCTGAGGGCAACAATGTCACTTTTTGTTGATATCAGAACCTACATACAGAGCTTTCCAATATAGAGTGAAGATCAGTAGTTCTTCATGAATGCTTCATGCTCCCAGCACTGTTGGGACAGCTGAGACACCCAGCATCTTAGACTGAGTATTTATTAGCTCTCAATCTCTATAACGTACAGACAGCCACTGTTGGACTGCTTAGACCAACTGTATCATGTAAGCCAATATAATAACACCACCTTTTAGTAGATTTTAATTTTATTGAATCTATTTTCCATGAGGACCCTCATATACAACACTGAAGATGATGTCTGGCCTTCTCAAAGAAAGATGCTATTCTATTAGAAAACAGTTATTAGGGCAATATGTTATGGAATTTTCTATCAGTAGATCCCCAGAGGTAACATTGAATTTGGCAGTTGCATCTGGTCTTTGGGGGCGCTGATAAGGTAGGATGATGTCCCATGAAACACATTGATCTAGTTTTCATCCTGAATAGGACTCCTGTTCTTTTCCCACATTGACTATTTAACTGGAGTTCTTCATGCATATTAATAAATAGAGTATCATGGACTCTGGCTAGAGCAAAAACTACTCTGGCTAAAGAACTTCTTGATGATAGTAAAGTTAACATGTCAGTGATTCTGAGGTCCACATTTCTGAAGTTGTAGTTGAAATTTACATGGCCATCACCCTGATGAGTTCTAAAATGCTAAGCTGTCTTATTATCTCCCTATCATCCTAGATACCTTACTATTTCATTAATCAGTCATCTCTGAAAGACTTGCATTCACAAAGTAGACACATTAGACATCCTGTCTTGTGTCCTGATGATTTTTACATCCTTCTCTCTTTCAACTTGCATAATTCTATCAACTTGTTGGCCAATATCATTGTTCTTCCATGATTTTACACTCTTCCTTTCCTTCTAACCACTAGGCATTGCCAAAATTCCAGAGCAGGCTTCTTCCATGGAATCTAACAAAACACTTGGACAAAAAAAAAAAAAAAAAAAAAAAAAAAAAACCTAGTAGAATAAAAACTTGTAAAATAGCCCCAGACACTGGCAAATGTAATGTAGCAAAAGAAAGCAATAAAGGGCTTAGAAAAGTTGCCAAGATTTGAAGTCTCATGAATGGGCCCTGAGCATTTGCAAAACCAGTACCTTTCCCTGTCACATAGTGTAGAGTCAGCAGATTCACCTGAACTGTAGCTGTTTCTAAAGACAGACAGAAGCACACTTACGTAACAAAGAGAAATATTAGATGTGTTCATTATTTGGAGAATGAACCAGGCATCACTTCAAACGACACACTCTTGGCTAAGCTTCTAGGATGGCAGAGTCGATGTTGTAATGCTAAACTCATGGATGTTTTTAGAGAGTTTATTTTGCTTATTTTGCTTTGTGCTTCATTACACAGTAATACAAGATGATGCAAATTATGAGGCAGAGAGGGAAAAATAAACAGAAAGCAAGACTGTAACAGGGGACCTCTTTAAGTTTCTTTTGATGGCTTAAAATATATGAAAACTGATTTGAAAGATAGCCCTCTTCTTGATGGAAAATCATGCCAAAGCCACACATGTCCACTCATGATGCCTTGTCCACTCATGATGCCTTAATAGGTAAGTTGCTCTGAATACTTTCTTTTTTACTGGTTATTTTATTTATTTACATTTCAAATGTTGTCCCCCTTTCCTGTTTCCCCTCCACAAGGCCCTGCTTCTATGAGAGTGCTCCTCCACTTACTCACGTACTCCTGCCTCACTGCCCTAGCATACCCCTATGCTGAGGCATCAAGCCTCTACAGGACCAAGGGACTCCCCTCCAATTGATGCCAGATAATGCAGTCCTCTGCTACATATGCACCTGGAGCCATAGGTCCCTCATGTGTACTCCTTGGTTGGAGGTTTAGTCCCTGGGAACTGTGGGGATCTGGTTGATTGATATTGGTTTTCTTCCTAGGGGTTAGCAAAGCCCTTCAGCTCCTTCAGTTTTTCCCCCAACTCTTTCATTGTGGTCCCCATGCTCAGTCAGCCCAATGGTCAGCTGCGAGTATCTGCATTTATATTAGTCAGGTGCTCTCAGGGGCCAGCTATACCAGGTTTGTGTCAGCAAGTGCTTCTTGGCATGAGAGATATTGTCTGGATTTGGTGTATACATATGGGATGAATTCCTAGATGGGGCAGTCTCTAAATGGCCTTTTCTTTAGTCTTTGCTCCACTCTTTGATGAAGTAAGACCAAAGTATAGATTCTTCAGTCCTACTTAGAAGGGGAAACAAAATAATCGCAGGAGATAGAGGGAGAGAGAGAGGAGGGGAAGGGAAAAGAGGGCAGGGACAGGTGTGGGAGAAGATGGTAAAGTACTGAGGGTCAGGAAATTGAATGAAGGTGTATAGCAGTGGGGGATGGGGAGCTGGGGGGTAGCCACTAGAAAGTCCTAGATGCCATGGAAGCAAGAGGCTCCCAGGATCCAATGGGGATGACATCAGCTGAAATATCCAACAAAGGAGAGAGAGAACCTTTAGAGACCATATCCAGTGGTTAGGCACAGCCCCTGGTTGAGGGATGGGGCCACCCACCCATCTCAAAAATATTAACCCAAAATTGCTCCTGTCTAAAGGAAATGCAGGGGCTCTGAATACTTTCAATACTGTCAAAAATCTCTCTTTGATGCCTGAAGTCTTAATTGGATATCTTAAGATTCTTCTTGTCCCTCTGATATGATGGTGTTTTTTTCTTGAAAATATTTTGTTTCATATTTGAATTACACAAAAACTATAACTATTAGGACCCAAGAGTGACAAGAAATTGTATTTTTATCCTTCCTAATAATATGCATTATACAAACATAAAATACTAATTTTTATGATGATAAAAATGAAATTTAAATATATGTAACATAAGTCTTTTTGGAGCATCATATTCAAGCCAAATATTAGGGGCATGTTCTTCTTTCCATGTGAATTTCATCAGTTCTAAAGTAGAAAAACATAAAACCAAAAATTAAAAATAGAAATAAAAACAACTAAAACAGTAATTGGGCCCAGGAAGATAGTTCAATCAATGGAGTGGTTACTGGTCAAGCATGGAGTCCTGAGTTTGGATCTTCAGTATCAACATTAGAAAAAACAAGCCAGGTATGTTAGCACACATAGTCTATGGGAGTGTAGAGATCATTGACTCTTCAGAGCTCGCTGTTAAGTTAGCTTAGTTGAATTGCTGAGTTCCATGTTCATTTCCCAATGTCTGAAATTAAAAGGTTGAATGTAGAATACCCGATGTCAGCCTCTGACCTCTATATGAGCACACATATACTGCATATACACACATACATAGGAATACACACATACATACACAAATAGTCACACACACACACACACACACACACACACACACACACACACACACCTGTCATTGATATTGAGTACTGAAAGTGGGCCAGGCATCTCTCTGCCTCCTTATATGGTTTGGCTGTGTGACTCTGTGTTCTTTTCTCAACAACTCAAAGAAATTAGTATCATCAGCAATTCTCCTTCTGATTTAAGAAAAACTTCACTACAAATAATCAAGGACACAGTCAGTAAGTCAATGTTAAAACTAAGATGTAAACAGGATTTAGATTAGCAAAGCATTATGAAATAACCACCTAGAGTTATATTTTATATATTTCTGTGGTGCACTTAGCAATTATTTTTTTCTCCCAGCATGCTGGGATACTCGTGGCTACTAGAATCTCTGGAAGTGAGAAATGACAGACACAGTTGGCTGGTCAAACATGTTTGGATAGGGAACAATCATTCCTCCCTCACAAAGTGCATACACATCTGCATATTCAAGCCATTAATAGTGGCCCATAAGGTTCACACAGCTCTGCCTCTGTCCTTCTTCACCAGGGTTCCATTTCTTCACATCTGGACCTATAGTTTCCTTTGATTTGTTAGTAAAGCAAAGATGTATTATTTCCATTATTTTGGTTGACCAGTAAAAGAATTCACAAGGAGTTAATATTTTTTTCAGCCTGGGATTGGACACTCATTTATACATGTTTGTGAAGGTGCAGGTGTGTATGTAAATATGTGTGTGTAAACAAGTATGGAGAGCAAAGGACAACCTCAAATGATGTGCTCAGATACAGTCTGCCTTACTTCCTTTTTATCTAGACACATTTACTCGCTAATCTGAACTTTAGCAGATGGGCTACACTTGCTAGCTTGGGAACCCCTGAGAGGCAAGTGTGTCCACCTCTGCAGCCTTGGGATCACAGGTGCATGTCATCATCCTTACCTAGTTTATGTGGATTCTGAAGAATCAAATTCACACTTACAAGACAAGGACTTTACTAGACCTACTATCTTAGCTCTTAGTTGCAGATATTGTAAATAAATTATGACAATATCAGTATTATTACTTATAAAAACACCATCCACAAGTTCTATCTTAAAGGCAGGATGAATTATTATTTTTTAAGAACAAACAACTTTAGGACTTAATACTCAATATATAATAAATGCAACTTAATTATTTTGTTTCTGAAATTTTAGGTTTTTGTTTTTTCTAAAATTTTAGTTTTATTTATTGTCTGAGAGTGTGTTCATACATGTGAACACAGTCCCCTCAGAGCCTAGAAGAAAGTGATAGATCCTCTGAATTTGGAGACCACATCTGGATTTCACTGCCCAGACAGTAACCAAATCATTGAAGCCATATACAGTGAGAAACTGTGTCTCAAAATAAGTAGATTAAAAAGGTACTTAGAAATTACATAAAGCACAGATAACAACTTATGGATTTTACATGCATGTGCACATGCATTCATGACTATACACACCTATCCAAAAACATATGTATATGTAATACATACTCTCTCCTTTCCTCTCCCCACCCCTCTTCTTTTTCTCCCTCTGCTCTATTTTCTATTTTACTCTCTTAAAGAATGTGTTTGGGACTGTGTCTGTGTTTTTGTGTCCATTCAAAAATTACTTTCCTTCCTTCCTTCCTTCCTTCCTTCCTTCCTTCCTTCCTTCCTTCCTTCCTTCCTTCCTCCCTCCCTCCTTCCTCTTTCTCTCTTTCTCTCTCTCTCTTTCTCTCTCTCTTTCTCTCTTTCTCTCTTTCTCTCTCTCTCTCTCTCTCTTTCTTTCTTTCTTTCTTTCTTTCTTTCTTTCTTTCTTTCTTTCTTTCTTTCTTTCTTTCTTTCTTTCTTTCTTTCCCGTTTCTTGCTTTCTTGTTTCTCTCCTCTCCTAGGCTTCTTGCTGAGTATTACAGATTGGCCTCAAAGTGACTATGGGTCTGAGAATGATGTTAAATTACAGAACCTCCTGTCTTGATCTTCCATCTACTGGGACTGCAGGTTTGCACCACCATGATGGTTTATGCAGGGATGGGGATCAAACACAAGCATTTGACCAAATAAGCTCCATTCTCAGCCCCAGTCAAAAGGATTCTGAAGCCTCAGCTGCGTTCAAATAATCCTATGAGGTTTGTCTGTGTAAACCCAACACTTAGTGGCCTTTTCACTTCCCTCATACATAGTCTGCTGAGGGCAATTTGGGTGTAGCACATCCATCCTGCCAACATATTTGATAAATACTGAGAGGTGATGCACAATCACTCATGCAAATACAATGAATGTCCATATGTCCAGGGACTGGGAGAAACAATACCACACAGTGAGCATGCCACATATTCCTAATAAATATTTATTGTTGATTGGTGAATTGTTTAAAAGATGACCAGGTCACTAGGAAATCAGGCAGGGAGCCAGTAAGAATGTTAATGAGCTTGGCTTTCTGCCTATTTCTGTCCTAATCC
This sequence comes from Mus caroli, assembly GCF_978045245.1. Lineage (NCBI taxonomy): Eukaryota > Metazoa > Chordata > Mammalia > Rodentia > Muridae > Mus > Mus caroli. The sequence continues at coordinate 68,426,268 of NW_028227262.1, read as the reverse complement.
ATAGCCCTCATCCTCCACCAGCATTTAAGCCTCAAAAATACAACTTGTCATCTCATTTTTTGTTTGCCTTTATTTCCACCAAAATTGTAAATAAATTCAGTCACATTGACTTATGAAAGTGTATTTTAAACCATTGAACACCTAGAAGTCAGCTTGAGAAGTTCATTTAAAATACAAAATTTCCCCTGTGCCCATGTGCTTGATCATCGTCCCCACTTTATTTTCTATTAGTTTTAGTGTATCTGGTTTTATGTGGAGGTCCTTGATTCATTTGGACTTGAGCTTTGTAAAAGGAGATATCATCATGGGTGAGGTAACCCAATCACAAAAGAACACACATAGTATGAACTCACTGATAAGGGGATGTTAGCCCAGAAGTTTGGAATACCCAAGATACAATTCACAGATTACATGAAGCTCAAGGAGAAAAAGACCACAGTGTGGATACTTCAGTCCTTAGAATGGGGATCAAAATACCCATTGGAGGAAATACAGAGACAAACTTTGGGAAAGAAACTGAAGGAAAGGCCGTCCAGTGACTGTCCCACGTGGGGATCCATCCCATATACAGTTACCAAACCCAGTCACTACTGTGGATGCCAACTAGTGCTTACTGACAGAAACTTGATATAGCTGTCTCCTGAGAGGCTCTGCCAGTGCCTGGCAAATATAGAAGTGGATGCTCACAGCATTCTATTGGATGGAGCACAGGGTCTCCAATGGAAAAGCTAGAGGAAGGACCCAAGGAACTGAAGGGGTTTGCCACTCCATAGGAGGAACAACAATATGAACCAACCAGTACCCCCAGAGCTCCCTGGGACTAAACCACCAACCAAAGGGTACACATGGAGGGACCTATGTCTCCAGCCGCATATGTAGCAGAGGATGGCTTTGTGGGACATCAATGAGAGGAGAGGTTTGATGCCCCAGTGTAGGGGAATGCCAGGATAGGGAAGCAGGAGTAGGTAGGTTAATGAGCAGGGGGAGAGGAGAATGGGATAGGGGGTTTTCGGGGAAGAAATGAGGAAAGGGGATACAATTCGCAATGTGCATGAAACTCAAGAAGAATGAAGACCAAAGTGTGGACACTATGCTCCTTCTTAGAATTGGGAACAAAACACCCATGGAAGGAGTTACAGAGACAAAGTTTGGAGCTGTGATGAAAGGATGGACCATCTAGAGACTGCCATATCCAGGGATCCATCCCATAATCAGCTTCCAAACGCTGACACCATTGCATACACTAGCAAGATTTTGCTGAAAGGACCTAGATATAGCGGTCTCTTGTGAGACTATTCCGGGTCCTAGCAAACACAGAAGTGGATGCTCACAGTCAGCTATTGGATGGATCACAGGGCTCCCAATGGAGAAGCTAGAGAAAGTACCAAGGAGTTAAAGGGATCTGCAACCCTATAGGGGGAACAACATGATGAACTTACCAGTACCCCGGAGCTCTTGTCTCTAGCTGCATATGTATCGAAAGATGGCCTAGTCAGCCATCACTGGAAAGAGAGGCCCATTGGACTTGCAAACTTTATATGCCCCAATACAGGGGAATGCCAGGGCCAAAAGAATGGGAATGGGTGGGTAGGGAAGTGGGGGGTGTATGGGGGACTTTTGGGATAGCATTGGAAATGTAATTGAGGAAAATACGTAATAAAATATATTAAAAATTAAAAAAAAATACAAAATTTCCACTCAGGTTCTCCTAGGATATCTGCACTGTGGGAGGCAGGGGAAGTAATAATGCTTACAAAAACTTTTCATGTACATCACCAAAGCCATGTTAACGAAATGCAGCGAACTGTTTTGTATGTGCATACACATATAGTATATACATATATACTATGTCTGAGTGCATACATTAGTGTAGGTGTACCGTATGCATATAGATGTATTATGTATATGTGTAAGCACATGCTGTACACGTGTGTATGTTTGTACATGTAAACTTACTTACATGTGATATGTACATGCATTTGTGTTCACATACACTTGTGTGTTGTGTGTATATGCAAATGTACTGACATACATAGTTAGTGTAGGTGAAGGCCAGAGGTTGCTGTCCCATGTCTTTCTGTATCATTCTCTACCTTGTATTTTGAGACATTTCTCATAGGAACATTGTCCAAGTTTGTTTTCTGTCACTATAGTAAAACATTGGCCAAAATCAGTTTGGGTTGATTTATTTTTTAATGTATTATAATCTCACAAACAAAATAAAAAATGCATACTAACAGCAGGTGAGAAGTCAACAAGGACAAGGAAATCTCTATGTGTCCCCTCCCCCAGACACTATAATTCTTATTAATGACTTTTGTGGAAGTGAGAATCAGTGTTCCCCAGGAATAACCTCACATATAAACTGTCCAATCCCAAGTGGTCAATCTCAGAGACATGCTAAATTGCCAAGTGGACTCAGTTTGTTGCACACATACACACACACACACACACACACACACAGAGAGAGAGAGAGAGAGAGAGAGACAGAGAGAGAGAGAGAGAGAGCACTTTAGTGTAGCCCAGAAACTTAGAATACCCAAGATACAAGATACAAGTTGCAAAACACATGAAACTCAAGAACAAAGACCAAAGTGTGGACACTTTGCCCCTTCTTAGAATTGGGAACAAAACATCCATGGAAGGAGTCATAGAGACAAAGTTTGGAGCTGAGACAAAAGGATGGACCATCTAGAGACTGCCACACCCAGGGATCCATCCCATAATCAGCCTCCAACCGTGACATCATTGCATACACCAGCAAGATTTTGCTGAAAGGACCCTGATATAGCTGTCTCTTGTGAGGCTATGCCAGTGCCTGGCAAACACAGAAGTGGATGCTCACAGTCAGTTATTGGATGGATCACAGGGCCCCCAATGAAGGAGCTAGAGAAAGTACCCAAGGAGCTAAAGGGGTCTGCAACCCTATAGGTGGAACAACAATATGAACTAACCAGTATCCCCGGAGCTCATGTCTCTAGCTGCATATGTAGCAGAAGATGGCCTAGTCAGCCATCATTGGGTAGAGAGACCCCTTGGTCTTGCAAACTTTATATGCCTCAGTACAGGGGAACTTCAGGGCCAAGAAGTGGGAATGGGTGGGTAGGGGAGTGGTGGGGGAGTGTATGGGGGACTTTTGGGATAGCATTTGAAATGTAAATGAAGAAAATACCTAATTCAAAAAAGAAATGCTCTTAACTCTGTTATCCACTTATTCTACATAGTTTCAAATCTTTATGTATGTGTTTTAGAGATGTCTATAGAAAGGTTTTTCTGAAGGATTTGTGGTACAGTGGAAACAGTTTGAGGGCCTCAGAAGAATGTGGAGGGAAAGCATATGTATGAAAACCCACACTGAATCAAGCAGATCCTGCTGTGCACAACCTTAACTGAGCCTTGTTCTACTTAGCTTTAAACATTTTCTTTTTTCTTTAATTCAGGTTTTTTTTCCAGGAAGGTGCATGTTTTGTTTAAATGATAAGCTCTATATTGTATGCCTACCTTATAAATTAATTCTTGGTTTAAGTATTTTTTATCCTCGTCCTCTCCTTAAAACACCCTAGGAATAACTGGATTCAATTTCAAGAGATGCTGACAGCAACTTTCTCTCTATCTTCTAGAGGTGTCAAGGTTGCTCAACCACACATCAGGCTTAGAAAATGACCTGATCATCAAGGCTTTTAAGCTTTCTCTTAGTTCGCCTGAAATTTGTCTCCTAGATGCCATAACTTGGTGATCCCTATTAACAACTAATGGCATATCAAACCGCTAATGTCTCTGAGTCATAGTTCTTCAGGTCAAAAAAATTTGGAAATTGAGAACATCAAAAATTGCTGTGAACTTCTGAAATTTATCCCATTTTAAAATTTGTTTGTTTTAATTTTTACCCACTGGTTTTTGTGTGTGTATGTATATCTATATGTGTGTATGTTTTGACATGTGTCACACATATATAAGCATGCAATGGCACACATATGGAGGAGAGACAACCTATGTAATTGGTCTCTCTTTTCAGCACATGAATATTGGGAATTGGACCCAATTTTCAGCCTTACCCTTTGAGCCATTTCCTAGCTTGTCTAATTTTAAGCACCTTAGCCATAAATAGTAGTTTGACAATTATTAGGCTGGGCTCTTAATCTCATGTATACTCTTTGCTTTTGAAATTCTCACATATATACATAAAAATATAAATCTTTTGAAATCATGTTTATTTTGTTGTGAGCAAACATATGCAAGGCTTCCTTTTTTTATTTTTCTTTGGGTATTATTGATGATTGAACCTAGCACTTTGTGCATACAGTGCAAGAGCTCTACAGCTAAGATATATTCTCAACCCTCTTTTCATTTTTCATTTTCTTTTCCTTTGTTTGTCATTTCTTTTTGAGACAAAGTCTTACTAGGTATTCCAGCCTAGCCTTCAGCTCTATCTGACCAGGATGGTTTTGAACTTTTGACTCCCCTACCTCAGGTTCCTAACAATCTCAAATTAGAGAGACCTACAATATCAGGCCTGATTCATAGGATTCCTTTACATCTATTACATATATTTTTCTTTCATTTGTAATGTAAAACAAGGCCACACTTGATGTCACATCTTTAGTCCTATTACTGAGGAGGAAAAAGGAGGCAGATTTCTGTACATTTGATGTCATTTCTTGTCTGCACAGTGAGGTAGAGGATAGACAGGGCTACATAGTGAGATACTATCTAAAATTTTAAAATTGTATATTAAAAAACAGATCCTAAGAATAACTATTATTAGTAATATTTGCATGAATAAATGGACTGGAGATAGTCTATTACATTGTATGTGAATCAAAGCCAATGATCTATATTTTGTTTTTAGTGTTCTAAGTTATTTTTATTATTCTCTGAAAATTTAATATACATGTACACCATCTCTTCATAATATCCACCCAACCCTGTTCCTACTTCAACTCCCCAAAGGACCTCTCTCGTCATATCCAGCTCCCAAACTCACATTCTCCATGGACCATCATATAAAAGGGTGTGGAAAGCATGTGAGAGCTAAAGAAAGGAAGAAGTGCTATGATGTGCTGTCTTCTGGACATGGTATGCCTACTGGACACACAAATCACAGCAGCAATAATTACCCGTACAAGGGCCAGCCAATAAAACACTTCATACTAGAGGGACAATGGCCTCTCAAGATATCCGAGCTGAGGAGCTATTGGAAATTGATGGTGGCTGGGGTAAGGAGAGTGACTTTTCTTTAAAGGGGTGTGGCTAATGAATGATGGTCCTGTATGCATGGGAAACAATAAATAGACTACATCAGGAAAAAATAAAGAAAATAAATAAAAGCAAATGGTTTTGATGAGCTATCATTGTTGCTCTCTCTTTCTCTTTGTGTGTGTGTACACATGTATGTGTGTGTGCATGTGTATGTGTGTGTGTGTACTTGTATTGTTTCATTTTAAAAAGCAGATTGTATATCTTAATTTCTTCCTTTCAGAGAGATGTGCATGAGTAGAATGTAAAATTTCTCCTTCTGACTAATCTTTATTTTTTGGTTTAAATTCCTAGTCTTGATGACTTGACTTCAGTACTTAAGTATGAATGAATGTATCTCCTTATAAAACCCGACTTGTAAATTCTTTCATACTGGTAGGTCAATATGTGTTCGATTCATATGCTACCACCCATTTTTCAGCCAGACCCAAAGACTATAATGTTTAGTAAAGCCTCGTAAACATCAAAGCTGCTTATAGTCAGAATAGCAGCAACTACTTATGTCATCTTCCAAATATGCACAGCAAAAGCCTTCTGGAACCACTGAACAAATATCTTAACATGGATCAAGTGTTTAACTGCCAATCTTGTCTAGGATCCCCTCTTTTATTCAGTGTTTAGGCATTTGGGCTGCTAACAAATGTCTGTTTAACCTTACCCCAACCTGTTTGAAAAGATGTTCCAGCATTCAGGATTATGAAACTATCTTCACACCAGATGACAAGGATCTATCCACAACCTGTTGTGTTAGCTATGAGCATTTGGGGAGGTTATGGTAATGAAAATGGTGGAGCGATTACCTCCTGATTCAGTGTGATTTTCCCTTTGCTTTTGCACCAGTCAATGACAGTAACTGACACACAGTACACTCTTTTCTTTCTATAAAAGGATATTTATTATTTAAACCCAAGCTGGGTAAGTTGGCTTGTGTTGATAATTCCAGCAATTGGAAGTCACAGGTTGGAGGATTAGAAGTTCAATGACACCTCAGCCATATAGCTAGACCAGCAGACACATAAAACATTTCTCAGACAAGGAGAAAAATAAGCCCTGCTTAGTTACAAGCAGTATAGCCTATTGGTAATAAAATACAACATGTTTAGCAAAACCTCCCCAATGCCAGGGTGCAAAACTGCAATGCATATTGAATAGCTGATCCATTGTGTGCTGTGGGGGAAAAATAGCCTTAAATGAGCCTATTATAATAATCAACTAAGCAATTCTTCTCATCTTTTAGATATCTTCAGCGTGTGCATACATTTGTGTTCTGGTGTGTGAGTCAAGGCATGTACACGCCATGGTAAGTTTATGGAAGTCAGAAGACAACCTCAAGAGTGAATCTTACCTTGCACCTTAGACGGTGACAGGATCACTTGTTGTTTGCCCATGTGTACTCAATGTGGGCTTGAGTGTTTCCAATGATTCTCCCATATCCAGCTCCCATCTCACTGTTAGACAACCGAAATTACAGAAATACTTTATGAAATCCTAGTATTACATGTGTTCTAGGGATTTGAACTCAGGAATTCAATATGTATGGTATTTGCCTTACTCACTTAGACAGCCAAACTCTCAGTCAATGTCAAGATAGATATGGTGACTTTAAATGTGCCTTATTTTATGAGTTCCACTTTTGAGGAGTGGTCCAACTGGATCACACTGTTATCAGTTAGGCACTGAAGAGTTCTAATTCTGCATGATTAATTTAACCTGGGTACCTTTGCATATTCTAATTTTCCTTCTTAACACTGCAAAAAGACTGTAGAAATCCCATCAAGGGCACTGACTAAAGCACAACCATGTTGTCACCATCACAATTTTTCTATTACTTATAGAAATATATAGGAAAATATTCACATATATGTGTATGTCTATATGTACATGTGCAACTATATATTTGTATATAGGTGCATGTGCATAAATATGTACATAGGAACACACATATATATACCCAGTATATATTCTAGCACATAGACATACTTAAATGAATGCATATATACACATATACATTCATGTATACTTACATATGTATATATGCACATAAAAAGATATAAATATATAAACATACACAAGTATCTGCATATTCATGCATGTAGGCATGTATATACTATATTATATACATGCACCCATGCGCATGCACGTGCACACACTATCTATCTATCTATCTATCTATCTATCTATCTATCTATCTATCTATAATCTGTATTTTCAGAATGGTCTTCCTAAATAACAGTTGAATGACATGAAGTAGAATGGATTTGATGAGAGCTAGTGTAGTGACAGTGAGCAAAAAAATAGATAGGCTTAATTTAAAATTTTCAAACCAAGAAAATGTGCAGAGTTACAGAAGATAATGAAAAGGCATCCTGGCAGAAACCCACTCGTGCACAATAATTTGGAGTGTTGCCTAAGGGGACTCAAAAGGAACATCCAGCCTATCATCAAGTTGGCAGAGATTAAAGTTCAGAAAGATCTACCCTTAGATGCTCAGATATGTAAAATAATGCCAAGAAATGGAAAAATCAGTTCAGTAAGGTGAACTGTGACATGGCATGGGCCCATTTGTGTGTGTGTGTGTGTGTGTGTGTGTGTATGTGTGTGTGTGTGTGTGTGTGTGTGTGTGTGTGTGTGAGTATGTGTGCATGTATGCACAAATACGTGAGTGTGTGAACCTGACAAGTGTACTGTGTCTGGATATTCCAATGTGTCTTCAAATGTATGAGGCAGTCAGGCTTCTTCTTTGATAACTCTGTACCTTATTTTTTGAGACTCTGTTTCATACTAAGCCAGGCAAACATCTCCAGTAGCCTGGCTGACCAATGAGATTTGGAGATCTGTCTCTTTACCCTTTCCTTCAGCCCTGTTGTTAAATATGCACACCACTGTGTCTGACATTTGCATGGATCTCAACTCAGATCCTCACAATTTTAAAGCAGGTTATTTCCCCACCAAATCATCTCCTTAGCACTATAATCTGGATGTGGACACAGCTTATCATAGTTCTTAAGGAATGACTTCACTAACCTAAAAGGGTGTCTGGGCATTGGGGTGGTTACTATATTCAATTTTTTTCTTGTTTGTCTCTTCTATTTGGTTACCAGGAAAATAATAGTTTATCTTACCCATGTCTGACTTCTGAATCTTGGTACAAAATTGAGGCAGTTTGAAAATCACAGTTTTTTACATTCAAACAAATTACAACTAAAACTTCTGCTCAGCCAACTGAAAACAAAAACCATTCTTACACACATCAGAGAAGTGGTGTCAACCACTAAGTTCTCGGTAAGTCGAGAAAGAGGGCCAGAGAACCACAGCAAACCAAAGAAGAAACCCTGAAGCAAAAGCTACCCGGGAGAAATAGTGCAGAAACAGAATGCTGCATTGGCATTGGAGAATTGGTAGTGTCTGACTGGACAACTCCAAGAACTAAATCCACATGGAGCTGTGCCTTGGAGGTGTACTGACACAAATGAATCTTGTTTCTAGGAGCAGTGCCAGAATTTCACAGTGAAAATTAGAGCAAAATATCTATTCCTGCTTTTGGGAGTGGTAGAAGAAAATTAGAAATTTAACACTAGGCTAGAATATTTCTTCATTAACAAGGTCTGCCCTCAGAAGAAGGTATTTTATCAGAAATCAAGTTTATCTCCTTGTTCTAGTTTGATTTATGTTGCTGAGATAAACACCATGACCAAAAGAAAAACGTGGATGTGAGGTTTTATTTTATCTTACAGGTTATGGTCCATCATTGATGAAAGTTGGAGCAGGACATTGTGACAGAGACATGTAGAGGAAGATTCTGAAGCAGCGACTGTGGAGGAATATTGCTTTCTTGCTTGTTCAACACTCATAGTCAGCTAACTTTCTTATGCATCCAAGGTCAATTTGCCTAGGGATGGCACTACCCATAGTTGGCCTTCCTGCATGAGTAGCAATCAAGAAGATGCCCTGCTGACTTGCCACCTAGCCAATCTTATAGAAGCAACTCATCAGCTGAAATTCCCTCTTCCCAAGTGTATCAACTTGACAATCTAATTTTCCCATTGTCTTAGTCAGGGTTTCTATTCCTGCACAAACATCATGACCAAGAAGCAAGTTGGGGAGGAAAGGGTTTATTTGGCTTACACTTCCATACTGCTGTTCATCACCAAAGGAAGTCAGGACTGGAACTCAAGCAGGTCAGAAAGCAGGAGGTGATGCAGAGGCCATGGAGGGATGTTCTTTACTGGCTTGCCTCCCCTGGCTTGCTCAGCCTGCTCTCTTATAGAACCAAGACTACCAGCCCAGAGATGGTCCCACCCACAAGGGGCCTTTCCCCCTTGATCACTAATTGAGAAAATGCCTGAAAGTTGTATCTCATGGAGGCATTTCCTCAACTGAATCTCCTTTCTCTGTGATAACTCCAGCTGTGTCAAGTTGACACAAAACTAGCCAATACAATTGACCCCTTGTCAACTTGACACACAAACACATCATTAGTAGCCTCAACCCTTACATTCTTATTCATCCCCAAGGTCTAAATAACTTTAAATGTCCCACAGTCTTTACATATTCTTAAAATTTCAATCTCTTTAAAATATCCATCTCTTTTAAAAATCCAAAGTCTTTTTATAATTAAAAGTCTCTTAACTGTGGGCTCCACTAAAATAGTTTCTTCCTTCAAGAGGGAAAATATCAGGACACAGTCACAATCAAAAGCAAAAATCAATCTCCAACCATCCAATGTCTGGGATCCAACTCATGATCTTCTGGGCTCCTCCAAGGGCTTGGGTCACTTCTTCAGCCATGCCCTTTGTAGCACATGCGTCGTCCTCTAGGCTCCAGATGCCTGTACTCCACTGCTACTGCTGCTATTGGTGGTCATCTCATGGTACTGGCATCTCCAAAACATTGCATGACCCCTTCAGTCCTGGGCCGTCAATTGCAACTGAGGCAGCACCTTCACCAATGGGCTTCCATGGCCTCTCACAGTGCCGAGCCTCAGCTTCTCTGTGTGACCCCTTCATGCCTTCAAAACCAGTACCACCTGGTGACCCTTACACATTACCAAGTCCCACTGCAGCAGGAGTATAACCTTGGCTATCTCTGGAACACAGCCTCTTTGTGCTTTCAGAAAACACTTCCCAGAAGATGTCACCTCAACGATGCTGGTCTCTTCTTAATCACTGCTAATTTCTTAGCTCCAGCTAACCAGCATCAATAGTCCCAGTAATGCAAAGTTTTTGCTTTAGTAGTTCTTGTATTTTGTTAATCACAGCTGATTCTTCATCCCCAGATAACCAGAACTACAGAATCTTCACAATCAAAACAGCAATGGCCCTGAAAAGAGTCTTTAATTTTCCCTCTGAAATTTCACAAGCCAGGCCTCCTTCTTCTGCACTGTTCTCAACATTATCTTCCAAGCTCCTACACAACATTCGACAGAGCTCTTAACACTGAATGGATCTTCTGGCCCAAATTTCCAAAGTTCTTCCACAGTCCTCCCCAAAACATGGCCAGGCTGTCACAGGAATACCCCACTATGCTGGTATCAATTTGTCTTAGTCAGGGTTTCTATTCCTGCACAAACATCATGACCAAGAAGCAAGTTGGGGAGGAAAGGGTTTATTTGGCTTATACTTCCATACTGCTGTTCATCACCAAAGGAAGTCAGGACTGGAACTCAAGCAGGTCAGAAAGCAGGAGGTGATGCAGAGGCCATGGAGGGATGTTCTTTACTGGCTTGCCTCCCCTGGCTTGCTCAGCCTGCTCTCTTATAGAACCAAGACTACCAGCCCAGAGATGGTCCCACCCACAAGGGGCCTTTCCCCCTTGATCACTAATTGAGAAAATGCCTGAAAGTTGTATCTCATGGAGGCATTTCCTCAACTGAATCTCCTTTCTCTGTGATAACTCCAGCTGTGTCAAGTTGACACAATACTAGCCAATGCACCCATCAAACTCATTTTTGTCCATGTGATTCAACTAAGAGCGGGATCACTGAAAGACTGACATATAATAGTTGGGTTAAAGAATGTTTCTCTTCACCCCACATTTTCTCCTATCAATGGATCTCCTCAATAGCCACACCAGTTGTCATTTAGGAAATCAGAGTGCAACATTGATATTTTGATTTCATCAGTGGTAATTTGACCTTGATAGCATAACCAATTCTACTTAGTAGAGTCTTTTATTTTCACGTCACAGTCAATCACTGAGAAAAGTCAGATGCTTTTTCAGCATCTAATGAAATGATCTTGTGGTTTTTTTTCTTTGAGCTTGTCTATGTAGTGAATTACTTTGATGGATTTCTGTATATTGAACCATCCTCGCATCCCTGGAATGAAGCCTACTAGATCATTGTGGATGATCATTTTGATGTGTTCTTGGATTTGGTTGGCAAGAATTTTGTTGAGTATTTTTGCATCAATGTTCATAAGGGAGACTGGTCTGAAGTTTTCTCTCTTCATTTGGTTTTTAAGTGATTTAGGTATAAGTGTAATTATGACATCATAGAATGAATTGGGTTGAGTACCTTCTGTTTCTATTTTGTGGAATAGTTTGAGGAGTATTGGTTTTAGGTCTTCTTTAAAAATCTAATAGAATTCTCCACTAAACCCATCTTGTCCTGGGCCTTTTTTGGTAGGGAGTCTATTAATGACTGCTTCTATTTCGTTGGGGTTCATGGGACTGTTTAGATGGATTATCTGATTCTGCTTTAACTTTGGAACCTTGTGTGTGTCTAGAAAATTGTCCATTTCATCCAGATTTTCTTATTTAATTTGAGTATAAACTTTTGTAGTAAGAGCTGATGATTTTTTTTTATTTTCTACAGTTTCTGTTGTTATGCCTCCCTTTTCAAATCTGATTTTATTAATTTGGATACTATCTCTGTGTCTTCTCGTTAGTCTGGCTAAGGGTTTTGTTGATTCTTTGTGTACTTCTTTTTGTTTCCATTTGGTTGATTCAACCCTGTGTTTGATTATTTCTTGCCCTCTACTCCTCTTGGGTGTATTTGCTTCTTTTTATTCTAGTACTTTCAGGTATGCTGTTAAGCTGCTAGGGTAAGTTCTCTCCAGTTTTTTACTGGAGGCACTTAAAACTGTGAGTTTTCCTCTTAACCACTGCTTTCATTGTGTCCCATAAGTTTTGGTATGATGTGTCTTTATTTTCATTAAATTCTAAAAAGTTTTTAATTTCTTTCTTTATTTCTTCCTTGACCAAGTTATCATTGAGTGGAGCATTGTTCAGTTTCCATGTGTATATGTGTTTTCTGTTGTTTTTGTTGGAATTTAAGATCAGCCTCAGTCCATGGTGATCTGAAAGGGGATATGGGATTATTTCAATCTTCTTGTATTTGTTGAGGCTTGTTTTGTGGCCAATTATATATGTTCAGTTTAGGAGAGGGTACCATGAGGTGCTGAGAAGAAGGTATATTCTTTTGATTTAGGGTGATATGTTCTATAAATATCTGTTAGATCCACAACTTCTGTGAGTTTCACTGTATCTCTGTTTAGTTACTATTTTCATGGTCTGTCCATTGCTCAGACTGGGGTGTTAAAGTCTCCCACTATTTCTGTGTGGGGTGTGATGTGTGCTTTGAGCTCGGAAGTCAGTTTGGTGGTTCCTCAAAAACTCTGACATAGTATTACCTGGGGACCCAACTATACCATTCCTGGGTATATACTCAGAAGATGCTCCAATATGAAATAAGGACACATGCTCCAATATGTTCAAAGCAGCCTTATTTATAATAGCCAAAAGCTGGAAAGAACCAAGATGTCCTTCAACAGAGGAATGGATACAGAAAATGTGGTACATTTACACAATGGAGTACTACTCAGCTATTAAAAATGATGAATTCATTAAATTCTTAGGCAAATGGATAGAACTAGAAAATACCATCCTGAGTGAGGTAACCCAATCCCAAAAGAACACACATGGTATGCACTCACTGATAAGTGGATACTAGCCCAAAAGTTCCAAATAACCAGGATACAATTCACAGACCACATGAAGCTTAAGAAGAAGGAAGGTCAAAGTGTGGGTGCTTTGGTCTTTCTTAGAAGGAGAACAAAATACTCACAGGAGCAAATATGAAGATAAAGTGTAGAGCAGAAACTAAAGAAAAGGCCACCCAGAGTCTGTCTCACCTGGTATCCATCCCATATACAATTACCAAACCCAGACAATATTGTGGATGCCAAGAAGTGTATGCTGAAAGGAGCCTGATGTGGCTGTCTACTGAGAGGCCCTGCCAGAGCCTTACAAATACAGGGGCAGAAGTTATCAGCCAACCATTGGACTGAGAGTGGCTTCTCTAATAGAGTTAGAGGGACTGAAGAAGTTGAAAGAGTTTGCAACCTCATAGGAAGAACAACAATATCAACCAACCAGACCCCCAGAATTCCCAGAGACTAAGCCATAAACAAAGGAGTACACAAGACTGCATATATAGCAGAGGATGGCCTTTTCATGCATCAATGGAAGGAGATATCCTTGGTCCTATGAAGGCTCTATAGATGTCCCAGTGTAGGGGAATTGAGGGCAGGGATGTGGAAGTGGGTGCTTGGGTGGATGAACACCCTCATAGAATCTGGAGGAGGAAGGACATGATAGGGTGTTTCTGGGAGGGAGGGAAACCTGGAAAGGGGATAATATTTGAAATGTAAGTAAAGAAAATATCCAATAAAAAAGTAGTGTTCAGATTCCAGCTTACTTATAAAAAAAGAAAAAAGAACGAAAGGAAGAAAGGAAGAAAGGGAGAGAGAGAGACAGAGAGAGAGAGAGAGAGAGAGAGAGAGAGAGAGAGAGAGAGAGAGAGAGAGAGAGAGAGAGAGAGAGAGAGGAAAAAAGCAAGAAAGCAAGCAAGCAAGCAAGAAAGAAAGAAAGATCAGAGCAGATACCTAACTAGGCACTAGAAGCACATGGAGGAATGCTACCTGGATCACACCTTAGCTGCCTCCCTTATATGGGCCAGGATCACCTGATTAGAGAATGGTTTCACCCACAATGGACTCAGTCCTTCTAAATAAATGAACATTCAACGAAACCTTCACATACATTCTTACAGGATAATCTGATGTAGGCTTTTCCTCAATCAAGTTTTTCTTTAAGATGACTCTAAGTTGTATCAGGCTGATGGTTAAAAGTAACCATAACTAGAGGAGAAGTGTGACTATCAAAGGGAATTTTAGATTCCGAGACACAAAACTACTGCAAGGAAAATACAAATTAACCTCTAAGTTGGGAGTGGAGGCACATTTCTATATACTCAGCAACTTGGTGAAGAGAGGCAAGTTTGAGATCATCCTTAGCTATATAGTGCGTTTGGAGTCTTGTCTACATAAAATCCTGTTGTAAACAAACAAACAAACAAAAAAGACACTGGGAAAAATTTTCAGTGAAAAAGTACTTGCTTCACAAGCAAAAATCTGAATGCAGACCCTCCCCCACCCCAATACCCATAGTAAAAGCTTGTCTAAGTGATCTGAACAAGTAACACAGATGTGGTCCTCTTAAAGAGAAGAAATGGTTCTTAACCACTAAACCATCTCTGCAGGTTGTGTAGTAAGCATCTCTAAAATATTTACTTCTAATTTCGTTCACTGACTTTTCTCATAGATTATATCCGGTACACAGTTTCCCACTCTTCTCTCCTCTGAGCCCTCATCCAACTCCCCTGTTCCCCAAAAGCATTCCTCTTCTATTTTCCTTCAGAAAAGAGTAGGCCTCCCAATGATATCAACTAAACATGGGATATTAAACTACAGTAAGACTAGGCACATTGCTTATATTAAGGCTGCATGAGATAATCTAGTAGGAGGAAAAGAGTCCTAAAAGCAGGCAAAAGAGCCTGAGACAGTCCCTGCTCCCACTGTCAGGAGTTCCACAAGAACACCCAGCTACATGACTATAAGATATATACAGAGGACCTAGGTAAGACCCATGCAGGCTCCCTGATTGTTGGTTGAGCTTCCATGAGCCCCTATGAGCCTAGGTTAGTTGATTCTATGTTTTTTTTTTTTTTTTCTTGTGGAGTCCTTGATCCCTCTGGCTTCTACAATTCTTCTTTCCCATCTTCTGTAGGGTTTGCGAAACTCTGGCAAATGTTTGGCTGTGGGTCTCTACATATGTTCCAATCAGTTGGTGGACTACTTTTATTCTCACTCTGGTCTAAGAATATAACAAAGATAGTGCCAGAATGGGCTCTGTCTTATGGCCCAATGACATGGGTCTCAATCTCGACCATTCATTGGCAACTCTCACAAGTTCTGCACCACATTTGCTTGTCTTTCAAGCAGGGCAAGTTGTAGGCCTAAGTTTTTGTGGCTAGGTTTATGTCCCAATCCCTTCAATTTAAGTCTTGCCTGGTGTGATGGTTTGTATATTCTTGGACCAGAGATTGACACCATTTGTAGGTGTGGCCTTGTTGGAATAGGTGTGACCTGGTTGGAGTAGGTGTGTCACTGTGGGTGTGGGCTTAAGACTCTCACCCAAGTTGCCTGGAAGTCAGTCTTCCACTAGCAGCCTTTGGATGAAGATGTAGAACTCTCAGCTCTGCCTGCACCATGACAGCCTGGATGCTGCCATGGTCCCACCTTGATGATAATGGACTGAACCTCTGAACCTGTAAGCCAGCCCCAATTAAATGTTGCTTTTTATAAGACTTGCCTTGGTCATGCTGTCTGTTCACAGTAGTAAAACCCTAACTAAGATACCTGGTTATAGGAGTTGACCAGTTTAGGCTCCATATTGCCCTCTACTCGGAGTCTTAGCTTGTCACCATTGTAGATTCCTGATTTTTTCCACTGCAGTAGGTTTCTATCTTGCCCTGAAATGCCTTGTAACTCTAGTCATTTCTCTCAGTACTCTCTCCCACCAAGATCCTAAACTAATCCCTCCTGTCCCAGTCTCTACCTGCCTACCTAAGAAATCTAATCTACTTTTGCTTCCCAGGAAGATGCAGTCTTTTCCATCTTTCCCTCCTCCTTCCTTCCTTTTCTCTCCTTTCTTTCCTCTGTCCTTCCCTCCCATTTCTTCCCTTTCCCTTCTCTTTTCTTTCTTTCCCCTTCCCTCCCTCATTCTTTCCCTTACTTTCTCCTTTCTTAGCCTGCCTCTCTTGATTTGCATTTGTAATTTTGGTTTTGACTGGGAAACTCCAGGATCCTCTCAATCTGGCATCCTTCTGCCTTCGCTTCCTCTATGCTGGGATTAGAGATGTGTACCTTCATGTATAATACAAGCTTGTTTTCATCTCTGCTTTGACTCACCAAGGCCAAGGGCCATGGCTTATAATGACATTATAAACAGATTTGAAGGATGCTTCTGAAATGAGCCTCAAATAAGAATTTCATCAGTTTCACTTTAACATGACAAAGGCTTCACTTTTGGTATAAACAGAAACATAAATAATTGAGGACACTTGTCTGGAATTTATCTTTCTTTTTTTTTTCTATCTTTATAAACACTTATCTAGGAAACAAAGGAGACATATCTCATAGACATATTTCTATGTCCCATTATAATTGTTACATTGTGAAAAATCAAAACAAACTTGGTTTAAGGCTTAAGAATTAAATTTTGACATTAATATTGCATGTCTGTAATATACCTAATATAGATGTGTTGTAAACAACCAAACTTGGAAACTACACTTTCCGAAAACTACATAAAGAAAATTAATCCATTTGTACCTTATTAGTTGTTTCAGAAGCTAGTCAGTCATTGTTTTTCACTAAGGTATATGATAGATAATTTAATGAAATGGGCTCCTCAAATACCACAAATTGGCAGTTTCAACAAGCAGAGCTGGAGAGAGACAAGAAAGCTGACTAATACCATTGCCACGTTTTAAAATGAATAGCTGACAAGAAAGCCAAGCACAAACTGCAATAATGATATGAAATATTTTTCTGGCTCTGCCTTGGATGCTAGAGCTCACAATTAAAGTGAAAGTCTCTGTCTGATGACCAGAAAAAAGGAAAATTGCCCTAAGAGGCAATATTTGGAGGTAGGACAAAGGTTTGCTTTACTCCAGCACTTTATATCTATTGTCCTCTAAAAGAAGAACATCAGAAACCTCCAACAATTTAGTCCTAAAAACATGAGGCTATGCAGGGGGCATTTCTAGCTGTACTGATGTCACTGGAAATACCCATAATTTGAAAGTCAATTTATGTTTTAGAAGATGTTCTGGGGCCAATGATAGACAATCAGATGTTAGAGTCTTCTGCCTGTAGAATTCAATCTTCATTTGAGTATTTTGGATTTGATATAAAATTTTATAAATATAAAACACAAAGTCGATGCTAATAGAAGTTTAGAATAGAGTAGCACACTGGGGACCAGTAAAGAGGGAGATGTCTATGAAACCTTACCTAGAACCATGGTATTCTGTTTCTTTTTTGATTTATTGTTCTCTCTTTGTCTCTCTCTGTTTCTTTCTGTCTCTCCCTGTCTCTGTCTGACTCTCTGTCTCTGTCTGTCTCTCCCTGTCTCTGTCTGACTCTCTGTCTCTGTCTGACACTCTGTCTCTGTCTCTCTGTCTCTTACCCTCTTGTGCATGTATGTACACATGCATGCCTTAACAGTAGAGGCCATCAGTGGAGAGAGAGGTTGCATTGGTTGTGCAAACTTTATCTGCCTCAGTACAGGGGAACGCCAGGGCCAAGAAGTGAGAGTGGGTGGGTGGGGGAGTGGGTGGGGGAGCGGGTGGAGGACTTTTGGGATAGCATTGAAAATGTAAATGAAATAAATACCTAATTAAAAGAAAACAGTAGAGGCCAATAGAGGGCATTGCTTCATCTGTCTGGGTTGGAGAAGCAGATGGGTGTGAACAGCCTGACATGAGTGGGGGAATGAAACTGTTGCTCTAAAAGAGGGCAACAATTGTGCCTCAATCTATCTGCCTTTCTGTCTGTCTGTGTGTGTGTCTACCTGATACAGGATCTCATTTTGCAGCCCTAGCTTACCGGGAACTCTTTATGTAACCCAAGCTGACATTGAATACAGAGAAATTCACCTCTTACTACCCCCCAAGCTCTAAGAAAGGTATGCAGCATCATGACAAGCAAGAAGAAGCACTCTTAATTGCTGAGCCACCTCTCTGGTCAAAACTGCGAAGTTCTCCAAGGGTAAATTTAAAAAAAATTAATGCATACATTCATGTATGAATCAAATATACTAAAACTTGAATATATTTTATTAACCAAGTAAACCAAAACTTCATTTTTATAGTAAATTATTTTCCAATGACTTATAACAGATACTTTTCAAAAAATCAGTTGAAGATCTTAGCCCATCAGAGGTTACACATGAAAGATACAGTTCATGGTGCCTATTATTTTACAATGGGAAACCACTTGCTACTAGTAAAATAGTCTCCTTATAATTCCTCTTTTCCATTTGTCACATGTGTATTGACTAGGACCAGAGTCACAAGATCAGGAGAGGAAGCTAAAGCAAGATCACTAGTAATCAGTATAAAGCAACAAGAAGCAGAAGATGAAGCCAGTTTAGGGTGCTAGAGACATACTTCTGTAACAAACCCGAGCTTCATTACCCAGGTGTTAATGGGGAATACAATACATTGAGAAGAGAATCAAGCTATAGGACAGAGGGAAGATCAGCCAAGTGGGCCACGGATGACAGAAGCGAATCTTGTATTGATCTAGCTGGGCAGCACTGTCCTCTCCAAACATAGTCTCCATTGATCTTTCAACAAACATTTACCTGTGCTTATTGGTACACTTAGCAGGTTAAATCACTAAAGAATACCTTAAGCACAATGAGCCCACACTTTTGTGCAATGGCATTTGATTAATGAGCATGGACCTGAAGGTTATCCTGACTGAATAGAATTCAGAGTTTAACTAGAAGTCAATGGAACTTTTGGGAACCATGACTGAGCCTAATATTTGTGCCAAGAACATAAATCCGAAATTGTAGGAAAGTTTTCTTTTTATTAAAGCCTTGTTTCTGTGTTTTTGTGCTGACCACTGAATATAGACAGACTTAAACATAGCAGAGATGTAAACATTTCATGGATCCAGCTGCACAAAGGGAGAAGGGGCTGAGAGTAAATTTAACCTTACAATCAACCTATATGAAACATAAAAGCAGTTGAGTTTGTAATTTTTAGGTATACTTTACTTGATTGGCTTTGTCTAGGCAGAGGGTCAACTTACTGAAAACAATCAGAAACAGTATCATCAGCACTGGGGCAACAATCTTGAGGCAGAGTGAATATAACATAGTAGGTACATTTACCAATATGACAATATTTACACTTTCTTAAGAGATTTGGTTTCATATGTAACTATGTATGTTTTGGCATGTCTGAGTGCATATCTGAGTTCGGGGCCCAGAAAGGCTAGAAGAGGCATTGAATGCTCTGGAGCTGGAGTTAAAGATGGTTGTGAGCTGCCAGGCATGGCTCTAGAAAACAACTCAGGTCCTTTGGAAAAAGCAGTCACTGCTTATAAAAACTAAGCCATTGTTTCATCCCTATATGCTCCTGTTTAAATGACTGTACTGCTGTCGATTGGGGGCATATATAACACAAGGATACAGGCAAAGAACCAAGTTTGAGAACATAAGAGTAAAAATACCCAGGTTTATGTGGAGAAGTAGATAAATCTAACTATACAGTAAAAGACACTGAACCTAACATTTACAGTAGTTGAGACTCAACTCAAATAGGGAAATAGCAGGTATAAGGGGAATTGTGGGGGATAGCAGAGAAAATTACCTACCTGAAACTGGTATATTCAGTAAGCAAAAGTCTGGAAGCAAAGAGGTGTATGTGGAAGGAAGTGAAATATCTGGACTAGCTATGTGGTATGTTCTGTGACATAATAAGAATTCCATAAATATGAACTCCACTGAGTTCAGGATGTAGCTCAATGAGTAGAGTGCTTGCTATCCATGCACTAACCCAAGGGTTCCACAGAAACCAAGCAAGGAGCCATATGCTTAGAATTTCATCATTCAAAAGTGTGAAGGTAGGAGGATCAGAAGCTCAAAGATGGTCCAGGCTACTGACCCTATCTCATAGAAAATGAAACAAAACTAAATTCTAATCCATTAATTACTCACTTAATTAAAAGAACTGCATACATGAGTGTTTTTAGTAGATAAATCATATAGCTATTTTTGGACAGATTGCCAGATGGCACTAAAACCTGGAGCCGAATCAGGGAGCAATTAGATAACTTCAGTTAGAAAGTGAAGATTTGAGCAGAGGCACTGCCATTTAAAACTAAACTGGGTGACCAATAGATGCGTAAAGCTGAAAGAACTGTGGAGAAGGAAAGGGATATTAAAATTTGGAGGAGGAAATAAAAGTAATTGGGCATAGAGATATACTGGGTAGGTTTGAGGAGAGTGGTAGAACTCTTAGTCATTTTAATGGCTCGGATAAAAATAGCACCATGCTCGGATACAAAAATCAATGTTGAGTGTGCTTTTTATATGTGGGAATTTAGATATTGTAGCTTAGATCTTATTAAGAAATATACTTAAATTTTAACACACCTATCTTAATAAATGTTATACATCCTCTTAGAAAAGGTAATCTTAAAAAGATATTTATGGCTTTTTTTTTTATCTGTAATTCCTAGTTGTACACTATACCTGATATGTAGATATATTTCTGTTTCAGGTATATTCTTAGAATCAATGCTTATGTGGGCTTTAAGTCTCTGTCTGCTAAAGGATAGGTTCATAAAGGAAACGGGTTTATTAATAAGCTTTGCTTTAGCTCATGAGGGAGAGAGAAGGCTTATTTTCTATTTCTTCAAATCCTTGATATTACCAGGGATAATGATAATTGGGAAAGCTCCGAGGGAGAGATGAGGTTCTGAAAATCAAGTGCATTACTTTAATTTGCACTAGTCCCTGCAAACCTAAGATGGAGGCTGGCAGAAAGGAAGGAGGGCACAGTTTTTAGGTCCTTTTAGGCACCTGTACAACCGACATCCTGCAAGTGCTACTTATAGACTTATAGGCAACTCTCTGTTATGTTTTAAATCTCCACCACTTCCTCGGAAAGAGCATTCAGGCTCCTGCTCTGGTGATATGTATCATAGTCTTTTGTGAGTAATTACCTTTCTGGCATGCACTAATTTTTAATGTTTTCTGTCTGGTAAGAGCTCTCTCTTCCTCTTGAAAAATCTGCCTGGGTGCCTTTAGTATTAACTAGCTTTAGAAGTACTTACTGCTTACTAAATATTCAAGCGTTCCCAAATTATGCATCCTCAGCAGGTGCATGGGCTTGGCTTGGAAATCCAGTTGCAGTGGGGCCAAGAAAGGATGAAAGGACATAGAGTGTGAGACCACTTCTCTTACATACTGAGCTAAAGGCAAGCTTGGAGTATACAGTCGGATATTGTACTGCTTAAATACACAGGGTTGAGGTGATGTCACTGTCAGGAAATCAAAGAAGAGAACCTATATTTAATCTCCATAACCCACCCAGGAAGGTGACACACACTTGTTATCCAGGTTTTTGAGAGGAAGATCCCAGGGACTCATTGGGCAACTATGGTAGCCTACTATATGAGTACTAGGCAAAAGAGAACCCCAGTCTCAAATGAAAAATAAATACGGAGAATGAGACACAAAAGGAATAATAGCTTAGGTTGTCCTTTGACCCTCATAAGTATTGGTTGTGTGAGCAGGCACATGCACATGCACATGCACACACAGATACAGACACAGACACAGACACACACACACACACACACACACACACACACACACACACACACACATCATTATCATCATCATCATCATCATCCAGTATGGAGTGAAACCCATATCAATTTAATAACTAGTAGATCCCATCTGGTTTTGAGCAGAAACCATTTCCTTTAAAGTCCAGACCGGACTGGAAAGATCCACCTATCCTTCTTCCACATTTCAATTTTCTTACCTATCTAGAATGACATATTTCCTTCAAAAGACTATTTTGTTGCTTGCTTAAAGTATGTATTGTATTCAGAAACTGTAGCAGAGAGCAATCGTGCAATAAAATCCAATTCATTTACATTTTTCCATTCTTCTCTTCTAAATTCTTAACTTGGAAATTGACATTTCCCTCCTAATACTCTCTTTTCAGTCCTTGGTGTTGCTCAATCTATAATCAGAGTTTAAACAATAAAACGAGTTATTAAGAACTGAAAAATTAGGATACCACTGTATAGTTTGCATGAAAATGACTTTGACATTAGAGATAATTGGATAAACCAGAAAAGTACAAATGATAGAGGAAATTACCTTAAATTCAATAGTTAGTAATTGCCTTAAATGATGTTCCATGGCCTTATATAAGAAAAGTTTAAATTGCTACATTACATGGCTCTTTAGAGGCACCTCCAGATCCCTGCTGTAGATGTTGCAGCAGATGTTTATGTTTATCTTGACTCCTTAAATTGTAGTCAGACATAGCAGGAAGCATTTAAGTAGTAAGGTAAATGGACAAACCCAGATTCCCCTAGTAGGAGACAGCTTTTAGATATACTACATCCTTCCTTCAGCCCCTTACCCTATGAGGGCTACTCATTATACAAGTGAACACACTTCAGATTTCCCAGACATTGAATGAATAAAACCTTTCATTAAAAGTTTTATTTTTAGAACAAGTCAATAGAAAATATATGTTGAGATGGAAGCAGTAATTAATAATTAATCATAGCATACATACATTATAATTATCATAGAAAACTTATGTTGAATTCTGCATAGACTTAAATTTCCTTGCTTCTTCCTAAATCTGTATACTGAGTATTATATGCTAATGCTTATGCTATTTAGTTCTATACACTAAATTATGTAATTATAACCTATTGTTTACTATTTAGAAACTGTAAACATGGTATGGGCTGGACATGGTATGCAAATTTCATGCCCAAAATTTGGGAGTCAGATAGAGATGTCTCTCTGTGAGTTGTAGGCCAGCTTGGTATATATAACCAATTCCAGACAAGATTACACAAACCAGTCTCAAAAACATAAAATATTCACACCTTTTAAATCATATTACTGTACCATTCTACAACAGTTTGGGTATGTATATATATATATATATATATATATATATATATATATATATATATATGTGTGTGTGTGTGTGTGGTGTATATGCAAAAGTATGATGTATGTGATCAGCATAAGTTAATATGAGGATATCTATGATATGCAAACATGGAGTGGACATGAGCATATTTTGAGGATATTAACTATTGCCTATTTTTCTAATTGTCCTGTCGAGACAGTGTCTATCAAAGAACTAATAGTTGACTATTTCAGCTAGGTTGGCTGCCAAGAGAATTCTTAGGAGCTGACTATCTTTGCCTTCAATATTGAGCTATAAGCATATATACAAATGCATATACATTTTGTGTGAATTCTGGGAATATAAATTTTGGTCTTTATGCCTGACCATCAAGTGTTCTTATGCACTAAGCCACCTCTTCAGCCATATTTATAACATATTTATGAGCAAATTTTTGACATCTTTGCATATATCCCTCATAATTTTCATAAAAGAAAATTTTCTTTATAGTTTTCTATGGAAAATGGTTTCTTTTCTCATACAATACATCCTGACAACAGTTTATCCTCCCTCAACTCCTTCCAGTATCCCCTCACCTACTCTTTCCCCTAGACCCACTCCTTCTCCAACTCCTTTTCAGAAAAGATCTGGCCTCCAAGAGACAACAACCAAAAAACATGGCAAAACAAGATACAAGACAAGGCCAAACTACTCATATTAAGGCTTCTCAAGGCAACTCAATAGGAGGCAGAGATCCAAGAGTAGGCAAAAGCGTCAGAGATACACCAATTCTCATGATTAGGAGTCCCACAATAACACTGACCTAAGAACCACAACATATATGGAGAGGAGAAGTTTCTATAACATGAATTTTCAGGGAAGAGTTATAAGTATTTCCAAAATATTTAATAATGTTGTCAAGTCAATAACACAGAAGTGCCGATTTATTCTCCCACATAGAATTTAAAATTCTTTCCTTTTTTTTAAACTATAGAATACTTAATACTCTTGCGCATACACTTACTAAAGTTTTTAGTAAGATTACATTACACTAATGTTTTGTTTGTTATTGTTGTATATAGCACATCTGTTGAATTTGGGTTGTATCCAGACAGTGTCTTGACTTATACTTCCATTGTGATTCCAGCAATCACCAGTTGTTCACTTCTGGCAGTGTTCCAGGAATCTCCTGCTAATCCTACATTTACTAACATTTAGAACTGCTATCAGAGCTTTAGATTAAAGTAGATTAAGGAATAAAAGAAGCTGAGAAGACCAAAGAAAAATCCATGTAAGGGAAATACTGGAGTAATGGCTCTTAAATTATGAGGATCAGAGTTCACATACTAACAACAAATGAGGCATGACTATATCTGCCTGTAACCATAGCTCCTTAGAATTGAGAGGATCACTGTGGCTTGCTAGATTCCATCCTTGTAAAAAACACTGGAGTTCTAGGGTCAGGGAGAGACTCTGTTTCAAAGAAATAGGTGGATAAGGATAGAGAAGGACATGAGGTACTTACTTCTGGACTCTGGGTGCACACACACACACAAATACACACACACATACACACTGAAAAACATGCACACACTCAAATACATATGCACACACACAAGCACATACATACATGCACATGAACACGAACATACACTCACACATAGGCACACACATGGGCATACATATGACAGACATACACACTTGAATGTATGATCACACACAAAATAGTTTAAAAATCCACAGGGACTAGAAATAAGGACCTTAAAGTTGCTACAATTTTATATAACAATGGAGTTTGAGAGGATTATTGCAACTGACAACTTAAGGTCTGAGTTTTAATAGCTGAGCAGATAAAGGCATGGTGTTTTGAAGTGAGTATGGAGTTGTAATGAAGATTCTTGTATTTGGTTAGGGGCATGCAAATTCTATGGGAACCTTACAAAAACTCACAGCAAAAGAAAAGTCTATGTATCCACACTGAGTGTGAAGCAACAGAGAAAATGCTTTGACAATTTTCTTTGACTACGGCTTTCTGATTATGAAAACTGAACCTTGGTTTAAAGGCAGGACCTCAAAGTTAGCAGATAACCTAAATGTTTGGGAGAATAACTTTCTTCAGTGTAATAGAGACATTTTGTTAATTGATGTTCCTACTGCAGTATTGGGTTCCACCTCTGCTCTCCCGGTGTCTGGAATTTGCCACTAGTACTCAGGGTCAGAGAAGACAGGAGGAAAGGAAGTCTGCAATGGGTATGGTCGACAGTCCAACTCTCTCCCCATGATATCAGACACCACTGCCTGCCAGGCCAGAGCAGGGAAGCAGAGTCTTGGACAAGCAGGGTCCCAGTCTTGGTTGGAAGTGAATGTGGTAATAAACAGAGTCCCAAGCTGGTTAGAAGTGAGACCTTCTTTAGAGGTCTGGTGGGGTGGGAGGTAAGGAGGGTGAGGACATCCTCATGAAGTCAGGGGAAAGGGAGGAGGTGTAGGATGGGGAACAGTCAGAGGATGGACTAGGAGTGGGATAAAATCTGGAGTGTAAAAAAAAAGATTAAATAAAATTAAAAAAATAATCTTGTGTTATGGGTCTTTTAGGCAAAGGCCTTCTCTTTAATGAAGCATCTTTTTGAGACATATTTCTTTACTGGGGGTGGGTTTAAACACATTCACTTTATTTGGGATGGACCAAGGGTTATATAGTTTTGGGGAGGGGTGTGAGAATATCCAGGGATAGAAAAGATAATTGGCTGAAAGCTAAGGTCCTGAGATGCCTCATTAGCATGGAGCAGAGTTTCAAGTCCTGTGCTATGACTGCTTGTGACCACCTGGTTGGGGGTTCCCAGTTTACATGCTTTGAGTTAGCCTCACTCACTCCTGCTAGTCTCAAGTTTTGAGATTTCCAGGATTTGAACATGCTTCACCTCAAGAGTCAATTCCTCTAGCCTGTGTCAAGTTGACATAATCTTGCCAGCACAGAATTCAAGACAGGAGGCGGGAACTGAAGCAGAGACCATGGAGGAATGCCACACACTGACTCATTCCTCACTGCTTGCCCACTGTTCTTTCTTATAGCAACCTTATGCCCAGGGATGACTATCTACAGTAATCTGAGCCCTCCAAAATTCATCCTTAATCAAGGACAGGCCCACAGACTTGCCTACCAGCCAGCATGATGGAAGCATTTCCAATTGAGATTCTCTTTCCCCAAATAACTTTATCTTGGGTCAAGGGGACAATAAAACCAACAAGGATAGATTTCCCAATATTCACTTAGTTTAGAATATAAGGGATTTTCCAATTTCTTTTGGAATCACAGATCTCTGTACAGCATGTTATAGGCAAACTCCCTAATTCTTTTCTTCTTCTGAGGCTTATCTGCTATGTTGCCTAATAACAGACTGAGGAATAAATTCAAGAAGGTAAAATCCGATTCACATCTTCATGTCTTATTTTGAGATAGGGTTTCCTGTAGTTCAAAATGGGCTTAAACTAGGTATTTAATCAATGATGCTCTTGAATTCTGATCCTCTATTCTGCAGTGACATGCCTATGTCACCATGCCTGGCTGAGACAGTTATTTCTGTAACAATAATCATATGCCTTGTTCTATGAAGCTTAATCATTCTCAGATACAGCACACGTAATGAGAAATTATCACAGGTGACAAAGTGTCATAAATCATTGCTTGAGTTTTTGATGTATAAAAGTCAGGCCTGAGAACCTAAAACCATAAGCATATAATTTTCCTTTTATGTGTTCTAATACACCCTGGAGTCTTTGATCATGTACATCAATAGAAAGGTTGGTACTGAGCCAATCATACACATGTTGTTCTTGACACAAAATAATTCTGGAAGCTAATTTTAACAAGTTAAAGAAACAAATTCTAAAAAAATAACAGAAAACTTACAGATAATCTAATCTCAGAGTCAGAAATAACAAATACAATATAATTTGAAAGTGTGGATATCAAATGTAAATAATCTATAAAAAATGTGACTTTTAATAGTTTTTAAGACCAATGATGACATGGCAGTCATATTTTAAAAGAAATAATTTTATTTCAATAAAAGCTAAGAAGGATATACCAATTATCAAGGGAATGCCAACAGACAATAGGGAGGATCTTGTGGACCTGTCTTCACAAAGACAGTAGACCAAGGCTGTTTCTACAATGGGACTTCTCCCTTCTTTATTTCTGTTTTTATTATGCAAAGGGAAGATGTTCTAACACTGTAGTCTGGGCAGAACTTGGTTTAAATGGGGCATCTCTGTAGTTTGAGACTGAAGTTATTTATTTTTTTTTTACTCTGCTCAGCCATGCTGTCCTTACAATGACTCCCAGATTCACTTGCTCCTGAATACTCCCCCTGATGGAGCAGAAACACCAATCTTGGGGGGTTCATAGCACTGTCTACTATTACTGATCACCTAGGGGATCACGAATATCAGGAACAAAGGTGAAGTTGGTTAGGAATGGCTCTCATTTGAAATCTTCATGTAAAGAGCCTATAAGTAATCATTGATCTTGTGATGTGGGTTGTGGTGTCAGACTAATGGTGGAGGACATGGATTTGTAGTTGTGACTAATGGGCCTTAGTTGACCGCAATTCCAACTTCATGTGGGTTTGTGTAAGGTAAGGAAGGTTTTTGTATCCTTGGAGAGGATGCCCTGTGTCTATAAGACATTGTTGCTGCCATTTATGACATTGATTTTCTTTTCTTTCAGCATCCAGGTTAACACATAGCTTTGGAGTTTTAGTTAGTAAAATGAGAGGGGACTTCAATTCTCTTTCCTCCTTTTTGATTTCTTGTGTGATATCGTGGGAAGGCCTGGCTAAAGAAATGGACTATGATAATGACAAGGCAAGGCCTTTGGAGTTTTCCAGTTCCAGGTTTTATCTTGACCAATGTCGAGTAAAGAGAGTATGGGGTTTTCATTAGGAGCCTGGAATAATTCCCTTTGTTTGATATAATCAACATTTTAATTATCTCCTTTTAATGTACCTTCTGTTAAGTACATAAGGACATATTTATGACTCACATCACTGAACTGCTAGCTTGACCAGTTCTCATAGAATCCATTTTAGAAGTGCATCTTCTTCATGAGGACCGCTCCAAAACTTTCACTGAATATGAACAGCAGCCTTTTCAGTCTGTTGGTGTTGCCAAAGACCAGATATAGGTCTTTCTACCTGGATACAATAAGTAGCTACGATAGTATACAAATTCTACTTGATGAGGTCAAAAGAGATGCTGAGAGCCTCTTATTAGCACAAAATCACAAGAGTTTTATTTAACAAATGTTTTTGCAAACAATATACTTTAAATGCACTCTTCCTTTCCCTCCAAGTCCTCTTAGCCCCTCTCCCTACCCACCTAATCTTATGTTGTTCCTCTATCTCCTCCCCCTCTCAAAATAAACATCATGGACAGGCAAAAGAGAAAATAAAAATTAAAACATATAGTAAAGGTAAGAGAAAGAAAAAGTCAATAAGCAAAAATAACTAATGAGAAAGCATGTGCACACACACACACACACACACACACACACACTACAAACATGGAGTCCTTTTTGTGTTGGCCAACTATTCCAAAGCATACAACCTTCCCCAAAATATGGTTTATATACCCAGTGATACCCCAGTGAAGAAAGCTGATTTTCTCTTTCCCAAAAGATATCAATTTCAAGATGCTTCTTACTTAGAGATGGGACTCTTTCTATTCGTTTTTCTCAGTGCTGGGATTTTTCTCTGTTTTGAACATATGAAGGTCTGTGTAAGCTATCAATCTCTGTGAACTCATATGTGATCAGTCCTGTTGTGTATGGAAGATGTAGTTTCTTTGGAGTTCTCCACCTCCTCTGGCCGTTACAATCTTTCCACCACCTCTGGGCAATTCCTGAGCCCTGAATGGACGGCTTTGATACATCCCCCTTAGAGCTAAGTATCTCAAAATCCTACATTATCTACAAATTGTCCTGTTGTGGACTTTTTTGTTAGTTCCCACCTACATGAAGCAGTTTCTCTGGTGAGGGTTGACTGATACTCAATTTGCAATTATTCCAGCAGCGAATAAGTGTTCTCCTTTCCTCCATCCTCACCCACTTTTTCTGCCATTAGTTTATTGATCTTGGCCATTAAGAATGGAATAAGATGAAATCTCAAAGTACTTTTAATTTACCTATAGAATGGAAAGAAATCTTTACCAGCAATACATCTGACAGAGGGTTGCATTAACCACATTTCTTTAGAATGTTTCTTAATAATGAGTCTGAAGGGAGGGATTAGGCCTGTCTTATATAGATTTGGACATCAGTGACTGTAATTTCTAACAAGAAATCCCCTCAGAAGAAAGTGAGTCTAAGGCATCTACTGGGAACTTAAAATACAATTTCGAGAACAGAATCTCCAATCTATTGAAAGGGATTTTTTTTTTTTTGGTAATGCTGTCTACAAAGGAGTCCAGGTGCAATGTATGAATGTGACATCCTGCCTTTTCTAAAAGGACCTTAGAGCACCTGATCCAACTGTTATAGATATACAGTTCAGGTTTGCTAAGGAAAATACTCATGAATCTGATGTTAAAGGGAAGTCTTCCACTGAATGTAGTCAACCCTAGAAGGGTCAGTCATACAAGAAACTTTGGGGTATAGAAATGTATCCTAGTATGCTCAAATTCAGCTAGATTAACTGCTAATGCCTGCAGCTCTATGCATTGGGAATGGGAAAAGTGACAGAATACCATTCTTTCTACCTTATAGTCTAAGTGTCTGGACCACTGGGTCAAAAGTCTCCAAACCCCACTGAAAAGTTGCTGTATGGAGGGGAGTCAATCACCAATGGAGGGGAGTTTTTCTATGAGAGTTCTGTAAAATAGGATAGGTTTCTTTCTCTTGAGGGCATGTAGAATTTACAGTGCAACTAGAAAGACTTCCAGATCCATTTAAAAATGGTGTTGACCAGAAATGATCATGGAGGAGTCAAAAGTGCAAGCCTTTGAAATACTAAGCCCTAAATGAGATATCTTTATCAATCCCCCCCACTCAAGGGTTAGAAATTGTGGAAGAGGAAGTAGAAAGACTGTAAACACAAGAGGAGGTGAAGAACTCCAAGGAAATTGTATCCATATATGACAGGACAGACACATATATGAGCTCACAGAGAGTGACAGACAGTACACACAAACCAGTATCTCTTCAAAGCAGAAAAAAATCTCAACCCTGAGAGGGGGAAATGGACAGAGTGCTACCTCTAAACAAGAAAGTCCTTTAAAAGAAATAACTAATTTTGATGTTTTATAACAGGACATTAGGCATAAACCTGGAATATAAGATGGTACCTACAAAATTTTTGGTGTTGATTACCTAATCCTTTACATGTCATCAGTCAAGTTAGCAATGAAGTCTTGATTTACTTCTGCATCATCATCATTAACTAATTCTACCATAGCCTGAAGTTCATCACTCTATTGTCAGCCAAATCTCTGGTAGCACATCACAAATACCTTGTTATCTTACCTTCCTTCTCCTCCCCTTCCTCCTCCTCCCCTTTCTCCTCCTCCTTCTCCTCCTCCTCCTCTTCCTCTGTCTTCTCCTTTTCCTCCTTCTCCTCTACTTAGCATTTGTTTTGCATACTTCATGCTCCCTTCTAAGAGTTAAACTATTTTTTTCAGACAGAAATATTCAGGAAATGCTCACTAGAGGATAACCTCTGCAGCACAATATTGTCTTCTTCTAGTTTTCAGTTCCCAACCTTGCAAATGAGATAGCTTCTGCTTGGTCAATGATTTAACTCTTGAGAAACTGGATGCACAGATTGACAGTCCTGTGGAAGGAGGTCATGGTTAAAGTTTCTTGCCCAGACTCAATTGTGCCATTTCTGGGGCTCTCGGGTGTCTATATTCCTTTCACAATAACATGAAACTATTTGAATATTAAACACATAATCAAAGCCCAGTAGGTGGCTTATACAGTGAACTACAGATATGTAAGAATGAAAAGTCATCCATTTCATGTAAGCTATTGGGTATTCTGAAGAACTAAGCATAAAAATGCTATATGTATGAGAATAAAAGATGAACTACAAGGACATATAGGCACTACAAATAAAAATAAAAGAAAGGGAGCAAATCTATTAGAGGTGAGACTTTTCCAAGATTACTGATATCTTTGAGAAAATAATTTGTGAGTGTAATAACTGAAATGAAATAACAATGTAACAGTGGACCTTCAGACTCCAAGAATAAGTTATTGCTTCTTTGCATGTGTATTCATGTGTGATATGTATTCAAATGTGTATACATATTCATGTTGTAGCACATTGTTGAGTACCAGAATCTTAATCACACTTCTACTTTCTTCAATAAGGCAGAATCTCTCAATCAAAATCAGCACTCAGGATTCGACTAGTCTGGCTATCTATCTTGCTCCTAGGGTCTCTTCAGTTTGCCTTTCAAGCCAAGAGTTTCAGGTGGCCACTATGTCCACCCAGCATTTGGATAGGTCCTTGGGAGCTGAATGATGGCCCTCTCGCTTGTGCAGCTGTGGTGCCATCTCCTCAGCCTCAAACACAATCTTAGTAACAATTACAGAATAAAAAAGAAACAAGAATTTCTGAGCACAAATCTATTTTATAGTGACAGAATCTTGGAGCAAAGGAACCAGGCCATATTCTTAAGGAAAAAAAAATTTAGAGATTTTGGAAGTGTGCCCATTCTGAGTCTTAATTATCAAATCCACTGCCAGGCGTACTCAAAACAGGTTCATTTTACCTGTAAAAATATGACACCAGGCAATATTAATGAAAATCATGTGAAATTGTATCCCATTTCTGTCACAAAGGGAAAATAAGTAATCATATTCATAGTTATGTAAATTATGCAGTGTATGAATGTCATATATATTTATATACATATATATTTATATACATATATATTTGTATGTATATGTCTAGATAGGTGTGTGTGTGTGTGTGTGTGTGTATTTCTAAATAGCAGTTTGGGAGAAATCCTTCAGTATGGTCATACAAAGCTGCTTTCATTACTGATCGTTATGTATATAAGACTGGTGCTTGGGATATAACTTCATTTTGTACTCACATGTAGGTTGACTGTTTCTTCCTAGTTTGATATGATCATAAAAATCATAAAATTGTGATGAACTATGAGAAACCTTGGCCTGTTGTCATGACAAAGAAAAGAACATAACAGTAAAGAAGGTGGCTAAAACTTCAGTAGTATAATGAAAGAAGTTTATAAGACCTACCTCTGAGATTCAGGCCATTGCTGATCCTGACCAGCTAGATGCAGTTCCTTTCTATAGTATATAACTGGTTTAAAAGTTAACTCCAACTGCCATACCCGGAGATCCATCCCATAGTCAGCCTCCAAATGCTGACACCATTGCAAGATTTTGCTGAAAGGACCCTGATATAGCTGTCTCTTCTGAGACAATGCCCGGGCCTAGCAAACACAGAAGTGTATGCTCACAGTCAGCTATTGGATGGATCACAGGGCCCCCAATGGAGGAGCTAGAGAAAGTACCCAAGGAGCTGGGGGGATCTGCAACCCTATAGGTGGAACAACAGTATGAATTACCCAGTACCCCCCGGAGCTCTTGTCTCTAGCTGCATATATATCAGAAGATGGCCTAGTTGGCCATCAGTGGAAAAAGAGGCCCACTGGTCATGCAAACTTTATATGCCTCAGTACAGGGGAATGCCAGGGCAAAGAAGTGGGAGTAGGTGCATGGGGGAGTGGATGGGGGAGGGTGTGTGGGACTTTTTGGATAGCATTGGAGATGTAAATGAAATAAATACTTAATTAATTAACTCCAGTTCAGATGTTCCTCTGAAGAGTAGCCAATGGGGCACCTGTGCACTTGTGTTTAACTCCAATAAACTCATTGATTCTCAGCTGAACCTGAGGGACCTTCATTAGTATATTGGTTTCTTCAGTACTTGAAAGGAATAGAATTTTTGTTCACAAGTTTTGACATGTCACATGATAAAAGGTAGTGTTTAAAGTCAAGAAATTAACTATTACAATTGAAATACCCTTTTTAAATGTAGTAACACAAAATTTTACAGAGGAAAATACTAAACACATTTATGTAATTTATAGAATCTCTAAAGCACTTCTTGTCTATAAGTTACATTTACATGTAGAAAAATGATAGCAACATGTTTAAGAAAAAAAATTCAGTTTCAAGAAGCTGATGAAAGGTGGGAGGCGGTAAGGTAAGGAGTTCCATTGTAAGCCAGAAGCTGAACCATGGTTTGATTTCTAAAACCCATTCATTTTCTTTCTCTTTTTAGGATAGAAAAAAGATTTTATTAAAAACCGCAGGTGAATTTAAGTAGAGACATACTATAGGGACTGATGAGTTTTGGTATGTTAACCAAATCTTTATGCGAATTACATTTTTAGTGATCAAGATGATTTTGTTTCTCAGTGGTTTCTTTATTTTTATTTTTCACCTTAATTGAGAATGGATTCTTATCTTACGCAATACATCCTGATTAAAGATTCACCTCCCTCCTTCTTCCCCTAGGTCCTTCTCATTTCAGTTCCCTGCCATCCAGCTCCATTATCTTTTGTCTCTCGTTAGGAAAGGAAATGTCTATTCTACTTTGGAGTGACTAAGATGGTGTTTTATTATTTATATTCTTTGAATACATTGTATTAAATATAAAAATAAAAATATCTATAAATAGTGATAGCTTTGATTCTTACATTGCCTGAAGTTTTAAAAATTATATTTGTGTGTACATATATTTGAATATTATATATGAAAGATCACAACTTTCAAGATATTTACACAAATATATATTTCAGTATATTTCTG
This sequence comes from Mus caroli, assembly GCF_978045245.1. Lineage (NCBI taxonomy): Eukaryota > Metazoa > Chordata > Mammalia > Rodentia > Muridae > Mus > Mus caroli. Next base: position 68,392,132 of record NW_028227262.1, on the reverse strand, counting down.
TACAATAAAGTGAGTTTTCTTATTATTTAAGTTTAATCATTTATATTTTAGTAGTGGAATTTTCTCAACTCTTTATGATAATGAACACTGAATCACATCACATCTTTCTGAGTTGTTAATCAAATTAATTACATGGTCTTCATTTGTCTTGTGCTGTTTCCTTACATGACTGAGAAATACTTGTTCTGTGACCTCTCTTGTTTCAGTACCCACTTCACAAGTAATATAGGAAATATTTAGCCTATTTTAAGCTTACCACTTAGAAGAGTAGCAACTAGCAGTTGCTAATTTAGGTTTTTTTCCTCTTTCAGTATATTAGGAGGAAGACACAATCTGATGTATTCTTTAGAAACACAATATGCATAATCATATAGGCACCAAATATAAACTAATAAATAAGAATAGGCAATATTTTTTGTATATGATGTCATTCATGTGATATAGATTAGTAAGGTTATTACATTAATGAACTACTGCATTCTCAAAATATACCTCACTTCATTATGTAGTGAGCATTTTGTTGTTAATATATTTGAGATTTTTTAAGTATTTTTTATGTGTATATGTGTGCAGATGATTGTGTTTTTGTGCAATGCATATATGCAGTACCCAAATATATCACAAGATTTGTTTGGAGCTGGTTTGCAGGGTGTTGTGATGGGCATTGTAGGTGCTGGGACTGGAGCTCCTGTGCTCTGGAAGAGGAGCAAATGTTCTTACCCACTGAGACACTCTACACTGAGAGTTTCCAGCATTAATACCCTACAATTATCTATAACTGCTTATAAAATTCCTTTGTTTATTAGCATTCTTTTTCATATTGCTGTGCTTTTGTGAAATAATTTGAAAGCCTCTGAATACATTCAAAGTTCTTGAACACTTAGAATAAAAATGAATTTTCATAAAACCTCATTAAAACCATTTTATGAGATATATCTTTTCTCCTTAGCTCTTGAACAACTCATTCTGCTTCTAGAATTATTATCTAACCACTGCTATTATTAGTTAATAAATCATTCTACCTGTTATTCAATATCTTAAAGTTATAAGTTCTTTCATAATGGTCTATTGCATTATGATTTTGAAACCAATATTTTGTTATATTTTTAAATGACTTCTCTGTCAGTGTTAATATAACCTTTATTCCCAGGCAAGTTTTGAAATTTTGTATTCCTTTCTAGTGATGATCTTGCCTAAGTTTGCCTATTTTATTGATTATATTTAATATAATTAAATACTTATTCCAGCAATTATTTTCCTAGATGGAATATATTACATGCTAATTATATTTTTCACATTTATTCATCATTTAGTCTTTCATCTGTCTGATTTTATGTGCTTCTTTACATTAGTTCCTTGTTTAAGTATAAAAAGCCAATTAATTATCAATATAGCTTTAAAAATCTAAAGTTTAAATCAATGTCACTCTTCCTGACAATTATTGATTCTTTTGTAATTGTACTCTCTAGTTTTGATTAGTGATTTGATGCAGAGGGATTTGTAAATCTTGAAATTAGTTACAATTCTTTATTCAGTTATTATTTATTCAAAAAGCTTTCCAATTTCTTAATGAATTTATTCCCCAGAGTATAACTCATACTCCATACATTCTGTATAGCACAGACCAGCAAGCAAGTGAGCACCGGTAAATTTGTTTCTCTCCTTCTTAGTTTTTGCCTTGACTCCCCACATACACATGATGAAGTGTTAACTAACACAGTTTTTTTTAAAAAAAAGCCCTCCTTTCCTGTATCTTTTTATGTCAGGATATTAACATTTGTATGATATATTTTATATCAGCAGAAATGAAAACAGAATAATCAACATCTTGATTAAATATATATATTCTTATGAATTTACAGAAGACTACATGGAATATGATATGGCTAACCATATAAATAATAATTTGAGTGAGCATAAATTTATGCCAAAATTCACAAATATTGCTTTGTTTGTTTCTCTACTTAGATTTTGAGAGGTAAATTTGAATCAAATGCATAATTTCTAAATCTGTATATCATCTGTATTTTTTACCTAACATATAAATTACTGCAGGTTTATTTTCAAATTTAAAAAAGAAAATTAAATTTCATTAATTCAGTATTCATTTTAGCATAGTCTAGTATCAGAGATATTTTATGTAATGTTAATTTTCAAATGTTTTGAGAATTCTCATACAAGAGTACTGTATTTATGCCATTCCCACCCTTTCTTCTATCCCTCTAATGCCTCCTAATTCTTCAACTTCCTCTAAAATTTATAGTCTCTTCTTGTGGCACATTTTGTGTGTGTGTGTGTGTGTGTGTGTGTTTAGGCCTTACAACAATATACTAGATAAGCCTTCAGGGGGCTTGTAGTTTAAAGGAAAGAATATTTTAAATAATTTTATTAGATATTTTATTTTTTACATTTTAAATGTTACCCCTTTCCCAGTTTCTTCCCAAGAAACCACCTATCCCATCACCCTCTCCTCCTGCTTCTATGAGGTTGTGCACACACACATCCACTCTTGCCTCCCTGCCCTCCCATTTCCCTACACTGGGGCATTGATCCTTCACATGACCAAGGGCTTCTTCCATTGATGCTTGACAAGGCCATCCTCTGATACATATATGGCTGGAGCCCTCCATGTGTACTCCTTGATTGGTGGTTTAGACCCTAAGAGCTCTTGTTGGTTGATACTGTTGTTCTTCCTATGGGGTTGCAAACCCCTTCAGGTCCTTCACACCTTTCTCTAACTCCTCCATTGGGAACCCTGTGCTTAGTCCAAAGGTTGGCTGTGAGCATCCACTTCTGTATTTGTCAGACTCTGGCAGAGACTCTCAGGAGACTCCTGTCAGCATGCACTTCTTGGCATCCACAATAATGTCTGCATTTGGTGACTGTATGTGGGATGGATCCCCAGGTGTGGCAGTTTTTGGATGGCCTTCAGTCTCTGCTCCACACTTTTTCTTCATATTTGCTCCCATGAGTATTTTGTTCCCCCTTCTAAGAAGGACCAGAGCACCCACACTTTGGTCTTCCTTCTTCTTGAGTTTCATGTGTTCCTGTAAATTGTATCATGGGTATCTTGAGATTTTGGGCTAATATCTATTTGCCTAAGAATTTCATAAACTAATTGTTTTTAATAGCTGAGTAGTACTTCATTGTTTAAATGTAACACATTTTCTGTATCCATTCCTCTCTTGAAGGACATCTGGGTTCTTTCCCGCTTCTGGCTATTATAAATAATGCAGCTATGAATATAGTGGAGCATATATCCTTGTTATATGTTGGAGCATATTTTGGGTATATGTCCAGGAGTGGGTCCTCAGGTAGTACTATGTCCAATTTTCTGAGAAACCATCAGATTGTTTTCCACAATGGTTGTACCATCTTACAATCCCACCAACAATTGAGGAGAGTTCCTCTTTCTCTACATCCCTACCAGCATCTGCTGTAATCTGAGTTTTTGATCTTAGCAAATCTGACTGGTGTGAAGTAGAATCTCAGGGTTATTTTGATTTGCATTTCCCTGCTGACTAACGATGTTGAACATTTCTTTTAGGTGCTTCTTGTCCATTTGAGTCTCCTCAGTTGAGAATACTTTGTTTAGCTCTGTACTCCATTTTTAATAGGATTGATTGTCTGGAATCTAATTTCTTGAGTTCTTTGTATGTAGTGCAGTTTAGCCCTCTATCAGATGTAGGATTGATAAATTTGTCTATTTTTTATTTATGTATATGGGGATACAGATCTAAACAGAATTCTCAACAGAGAAATCTTGAATGACCAAGAAGCACTTAAAGAAATGTATAGCATCTTTAGTCATCAGGGAAATGCAAATCAAACTGACCCTGCGGTTCTACCTTATACCAATCAGAATGGCTAAGATTAAAATTTCTGGTGACAGAATATGCTGGGGAGAATATGAAGAAATAGGAACACTCCTCCATTGCTGGTGGAATTGCAATCTGGAACACTCACTCTGGAAATCAGTCTGGCAGTTGTACACAGATGTTCCTCAACCAAAAAGTGGATACAGAAAATGGTTCATTTACACAATGGAATACTAGTCATGTATTAAAAACAAGGACAAGAGGAGTCTGATCCTGTAGGAGGACTAGCAGTCTCAACTAACCTGGACCCTTGAAATCTCTCAGACACTGGGCCACCAACCAGGCAGCATATACTAGCTGATGTAAGGTCCCCAACACATATACAGTAGAGAACTGCTGGGTTTGGACTCAGAGAAGATGCAGCTAACCCTCAAGAGACTAGAGGCTCCAGGGAGTGGGGAGTTCTGATGGAGTGGGGGCTAGGGGAGTTAGGGATATCCTCATGGAGATTGGGAGAGGAGGTATTGGATATGGAACAGTAAGAGAGTAGACCGGGAGAGGGATAAAATCTGATCTGTAAAAAAAAGGTTAAATAATGTAAAAAAAAAAAAAAAGAAAAAGAAAAAAAGCAGGGACATCATGAGTTTTACGGGCAAATTGATAGAACTAGAAAATATTATCCAGAGTGAGGTAACCAAAAGTACATACATAGTATGTACTTGCTGATAGGTGGATATTAGCCTAAAAGTACAGAATGCCCATAATACACCCCACAAACTGTGAAGTAAAATGAGAAGAACGGCCCAAGTGAGGATGCTTAAATCCTTCTTAGAACGAGGAACAAAGTAGTCATAGGAGGTAGAGGTAAGGAGAACCATGGATGGGAGAAGGGATGGAGAGGGGATAAAGAGGCAGGATCAGGTTTGAAGGAGACAGGAGAGATGTCCAGGAGAATGAATGGAAATAAGCAACTGCTGGTGGGGGTGGGAGGGAACCTCTAGAAAGTCCCAGATTTCTAGGATGGGGGAGACTCCCAGGACTCAATGTGGGTGACCTTAATTGGAATGCCCAACAGTGGAAGTATAAAACCTGAAAAGACCACCTCCTGTAGTTAGACAGGGTCACCAGTGGAGGATTGGGAACACCAAACCACCTTCAAAGTTTTTGATCCAAAATTGTTTCAGTCTCATTGAAATTCAGGGTCAAAAATTAAGCAGAGACTAAATGAATGGCTGGCCAGTGAAGGGCCCAACTTGGGAGCCACCGAAACCTGGGAAGGTACTGAACCTTCACACTGTTGCTCATGCTGTCTTGTGCTTGCAGACAGGAGTCTAGCATGGCTGTTCTCTGAGAGGCTCTACCAGGAGCTGATACAAATGCAGACAGACACAACCAAAGCATTGGACTGTGGTCAGGGACCCCTATGGAAGGGAATGGCAACCCCATGGGAAGACTAACAGTTTACACTGACCTGTACCTCTAGGATCTTTCAGCCACCAACCACAGAGCACACGTGGGCTGGTCTGTGGGCCCTGGCACATATGTAGCAGAGGACTGTGTTATTTGGCCTCAGTGGGAGAGGATAAACCTAATCCTGTAGATACTTGATGTCCCAGGGAGGGGGGATGTTTGGGAGGACATTCTCAGAGACCAAAGGGTGGGGGTATAGGCGAAAGATTTTGTAAGGGACAAATGAGAGGGGGGCAACTTTTGGCATGTAAATAAATAAAATAATAATAAAAATATTCATTTTTGTTTTATGCATATAAAGTGTTTAGATGCATGTATATTTGTACACCATGTGTGTGTGTTTCTGGCTCACAGATGCCAGAAACTGAAGTTAAAGACAGTTGGGTATTCTAGGAATAATTTTCGTCCTCTGCAAGAACAGCACGTGTCTTAATTACTAAGACATCTCTTTAGTCCCTTCGTTGAAAATTTTAAAGGAGAGAGAAATTCATCTATATGTTTCTTACCTAATTCACTTAGCATAGACTAATCAACAATATTATCCTTCCTACAGTCTCTAACATTAATTTCAGAAACATTGGAAAATGGAACATAACTTAAAATAATAAATGATTTTTAAGTATTGGGTATTTATGTTTTGTTTACGAATAATTAAAAATTATATTATACTTACTTTATATAATTTTATATATGCAAATATTAATAACAGTGTTAAAACTGGAATTAAAAATGGTAGGTAAAATATTGCAATGCATATGCCTTTCTTGACTTCCAGACTGTAGCTTTAGTTTATATTCTTATCTACCCATGACAACTCTCAGTTCACTTCAGATGATCTCTGAAAGCTCTGCTGTTATACAAGTTGCAACAGATCACATCTTTCAGAAGTAATTTTATTCTTGAGGTTAAACTTGCATTATCCAAATTACCTATCAGTCATCTGTATCTTTTGTTGAGTGAATATTCTAGGGCATATCTTTTATGTTTTTAGATATGCAAAATTTCAATTTATTATCTTATTCGTTTATATATAGCAAGAATTTGGGTGAATTCTATTTTCCTACTTTATTATTTCTTTGTTTTATTATTCATAAATGCATAAATAAGTTGTTGTTTGATAACAGTAATATCCTGACACATACTATATTTTTATTTCATTTTTTGATAGAAACAGCTGACACAATTGCTGGAAATGGATCTCTTGCTGAATATTATATTTATATTGGTGCTGATGTTTTCTGGGTTGCTCCCAAGCTGTGGTCTGGAAGATAGCAACAGTCAAAACCATTTCCTCTTTTACAGCATCTGGAATTTACACAAGTATAGTTCCAACATAAAGCTTTATCTACTCATTCAGAGTCACAAAAGCCATTATTAGCACTTACTGAGACTATCTTCTATGTTAAAGGGTTCTAAACTTAGCTCAGCTAATGCAAGCCCTATTAAGATCTGGCCTGCCTACTAACGCTCTTTCTTTTTAGCCTCAGTCATCAATGTTTAGTGGATAAGGGCATAATCCTTTTCTCTGGTCATAGATGTTGGGTGTGTTAAGAGGCCTGTGATGTGTGAAGCTTTTTGAATCTACAGTCAAAAACCTGGTTCTCAAAGGCTCCTTTCTCTAGCAGATAGAATAACAATTGAAAGGCTCAAGGTCAAAGATGCCTTCCTTTGACTTTAACCTGGTAGTGAAGCAGGTCGCTCATCTATGACTGTCTGGGGAATTGAAACTTAAAACTTTGAAACAGCAGAATATACATGCTCCAGAAGTATTCAGTAAGTGCCATGAATTTTGCTTTTTGCACCCTACTGAAAATAAACTTGCAATACATACAAAGTCAAAATCAAGGCACAAGGGGATTTTCAGCAATTATTGAATCATTTCCCAGAAAACGGTAAGTAAAGTATCCCAAACTAACTGGTCATTGGGATATTTGATGTGGCTCTGGGCATAGGAAAAGGTGCCACATTGAAAGTATTCTCTTGAGTCTCTTTGTATTTTAATCTGTGTGCATTCTGGAGAAGAAATGATAATTTTTCTCTAAGCAAGTTAACAAAAAAAATACAGATTTGTCTCAATTTTCTCTCCAATAAATGTTACAAACTCAGATTTGTACAGCATGTAGAATGTAAAAAATTATTATTAATATTGCTATGTTATAATTATATTATACATATATTAATGTAAGATATGGGTTAAGTTGATGCATTTTGGTTTGTAATTCCTGATATACCTAAATTTTTGGTGATCCTCCCATTGCATAAGACATGGCAGTAGCTCAGAATACCTAAATGCCAAATCCCCATAGAGCAGTTGATTTTTTAAGTGTAATATCACAGAGGTTTGCTAACTGTCAAATCTCCTCTAATTGCTGAGACTCATATATATGTAATGTATATATAATACATTAGAGATGAATATAATATGCTATATATCCAAGGGTTAACTAGAATACTGTTGGACTACAACAGGGATCAGGATAAATCATGTAACACACGGGCTAAAATAATCACATTTGTAAATTTACTTATTTTTATTTTATGTATATGACTGTTTGCCTGAAAGGATGCACGTGTATATTCTCATGCACTTCCTAGAGGCCAAAGAAAAGGGTATTTGCTTCTGCTGAACTGTAATTACTGACAGTCATGAGTCATCATGTGATGCTTGAAACTGTACCAGGGACCTATATAAGAATAAAAAGTGCTATGAACAAGTGGAGCATGTGTCCTTCTTACCGGTTGGAACATCTTCTGGATATATGCCCAGAAGAGGGATTGCGGGATCCTCCGGTAGTACTATGTCCAATTTTGTTCTTCTTCTTCTTTTTTTTTTGACCAATTTTTTTAATTAGGTATTTTCCTCATTTACATTTCCAATGCTATCCAAAAAGTCCCCAATACACTCGCCCCCCCCCACTCCCCTACCCACCCACTACCACTTTTTGGCCCTGGAGTTCCCCTGTACTAGGGCATATAAAGTTTGAAAGTCCAATGGGCCTCTCTTTCTAGTGATAGCCAACTAGGCCATCTTTTGATACATATGCAGCTAGAGTCAAGAGCTCTGGGGTACTGGTTAGTTCATAATGTTGTTCCACCTATAGGGTTACAGATCCCTTTAGCTCCTTGGGTACTTTATCTACCTCCTCCAATGGGGCCCCTGTGATCCATCCAATAACTGACTGTGAGCATCCACTTCTGTGTTTGCTAGGCCCCGGCATTGTCTCACAAGTGACAGCTATATCTGGGTCCTTTCAGCAAAATCTTGCTAGTGTATGCAATGGTGTCAATGTTTGGAAGCTGATTATGGGATGGATCCCTGGATATGGCAGACTTTAGATGGTTCATCCTTTTGTCACAGCTCCAAACTTTATCTCTGTAACTCTTTCCATGGATGTTTTGTTCCCAATTCTAAGAAGGGGCACAGTGTCCACACTTTGATCTTCGTTCTTCTTGAGTTTCATGCATTTAACAAATTGTATCTTATATCTTGGGTATCCTAAGTTTTTGGGCTAATACCACTTATCAGTGAGTACATATTGTGTGAGTTTCTTTGTGATTGTGTTACCTCACTCAGGATGATGCCCTCCAGGTCCATCCATTTGGCTAGGAATTTCATAAATTCATTCCTTTTAATAGCTGTATAGTACTCCATTGTGTAAATGTACCACATTTTCTGTATCCATTCCTCTGTTGAGGGGCATCTGGGTTCTTTCCAGCTTCTGGCTGTTATAAATAAGGCTGCTATGAACATAGTGGAGCATGTGTCCTTCTTACCGGTTGGGACATTTTCTGGATATATGCCCAGGAGAGGTATTGCTGGATCCTCCGGTAGTATTATGTCCAATTTTCTGAGGAACAGCCAAAACTGATTTCCAGAGTGGTTGTACAAGCTTGCAATCCCACCAACAATGGAGGAGTGTTCCTCTTTCTCCACATCCTCGCCAGCATCTGCTGTCACCTGAATTTTTGATCTTAGCCATTCTGACTGGTGTGAGGTGGAATCTCAGGGTTGTTTTGATTTGCATAGCAGTATTATTTATAATAGCCAGAAGCTGGAAAGAACCCAGATGCCCCTCAACAGAGGAATGGATACAGAAAATGTGGTACATTTACACAATGGAGTACTACTCAGTTATTGAAAAGAATGAATTTAGGAAATTCCTAGGCAAATGAATGGACCTAGAGGGCATCATCCTTAGTGAGGTAACCCAATCACAAAGGAACTCACACAATATGTACTCACTGATATGTGGATAGTAGCCCAGAAACTTAGAATACCCAAGATATAAGATACAATTTGCTAAACGCATGAAACTCAAGAAGAACAAAGACCAAAGTGTGGACAATATGCCCCTTCTTAGAATTGGGAACAAAACACCTATGGAAGGAGTTACAGAGACAAAGTTTGGAGCTGATACGAAAGGCTGGACCATCTAGAGACTGCCATATCCGGGGATCCATCCCATAATCAGCTTCCAAACGCTGACACCATTGCATATACTAGCAAGATTTTGCTGAAACGACCCTGATATAGCTGTCTCTTGTGAGACAATGCCGGGGCCTAGCAAACACAGAAGTGGATGCTCACAGTCAGCTATTGGATGGATCACAGGGCACCCAATGGAGGAGTTAGAGAAAGTACCCAAGGAGCTAAAGGGATCCACAATCCTATAGGTGGAACAACAATATGAACTAACCAGTAACCCCCTCCCACCCCCCGAGCTCGTGTCTCTAGCTGCACATGAATCAGAAGGTGGCTTAGTTGTCCATCAGTGGAAAAAGAGGCCCATTGGTTGTGCAAACTTCATATGCCTCAGTACAGGGGAATGACAGGGCCAAGAAGTGGGAGTGGGTGGTTGGGGGAGTGGGTGGAGGAGCGTGTGGGGGACTTTTGGGATATCATTGGAAATGTAAATGAAATAAATACCCAATTAAAAAAAAACTACAAGTGCTCCTAATCACTGGGTCAGTCCCCAGGATAATGCGATTTTGGCACAGTAATCTAGAAAACAGGATGCTCATTCATAGTGAATAATAACCATTTAGGTCAATAACATTATCTGTCTTGATGCAGAAACAACATGAACATCTATTTGAGAAACTTGAATCTTATAAACTTTAGCTCAGTAAGAAAAAAGAGAAGAAATTTTACGCATAAATATATGGCCATCTGATTTCTTTTTTATGGTGAGTTTGCAGCTGGAAAACAGAAATCTCTAGAGCAAATACCTATTCAATTAAAATTGCATATATAAAAATATTTATCATAAAATATAGGCCACAAATAAATATGCGTTATGTGTTATTAATGAATTTCTGATTGGCTCCAATTCCCTCCAACTTCAGTAAAAGAATTGTAATATATATATATTATACATATATTTTATATATATATAAAATGTCAGAAGAAATGTTAACATGAAGCCTCACTTTTGTTTTCTGTGTGCTATGCTCTGGCTAAACTCTTGAAGCAATCTGTGAACAACATTCAGTGGCCAACAACTTCCCAAAGCACATCAAACTGTGAGTTTTCAATGATTCAGGTATGGTTTCAAGATATCACAATTGGGACAGTATCTTTTTGTATCAGGGACTATAGCATAATATACATTGAGCACAGAGACAGCCTGATCTCCTATACATAGAAGGTGATCAAGGACAGGACATTAATCTAAATGTCTTAATGGCAGCTGTCATGGATTCCAGAGATTTTAGGTAGCTCCCTGTGATGGTTAATCTCTTTGGCAACTTGATGGGATTTAGTATCTACCACATTAGAAACAAGTTTCTGGGCATGACTCTGATTCCCCACTGTGATTATTGAATCAAGATTTTCTGTTAGCAGACCTTAAGGTTTGGCCAGTCTAGTTATAAAACAATATGTGTGTAGCTTTATTACTGTGATAAAATTCCCAACAAAAACATTTTAAGGGGTTAAAGGTTTAGTTTTCCTCATGATAATAGGTGATAGCCCATCATGATTGGTAAGCTATGGCAAAAGAAGCCTAGGGGAGCAACTGGCCACAGGCATATAGTCTATAACCAGAATGCAGAGAATGATGGATGTTAATACTCACTAATGTTTATTTAGTCTGTGTTCTGAGCCTACGGAATAATGAAAACACATTCAGTATGGTTCTTCCCACCTTGTGCACTTTACCCAGAACACCCTTCAGAGTCATGCCCAGAAATTTGTTTGTTTGCTTGTTCATTTGTTTGTAGAACAAGATTTTAGTATTATCAACTGTTAATATTGAACAGAGAGAGTAATTATTTTAGGATATCTTTCATTGTTATGTCTTTCTTTTCATTTCTGCTTTTGTTAATTTGGATACTGTCTCTGTGCCCTCTAGTAAGTCTGGCTAAGGGTTTATCTATCTTGTTGATTTTCTCAAAAAAACAGCTTCTGGTTTTGTTGATTCTTTGTATAGTTCTTTTTGTTTTTATTTGATTGATTTCAGCCCCTAGTTTGACTATTTCCTGCCATCTACTTCTCTGCCATGTAGCTCCTTTGCTTCTTCTTCTTCTTTTTTTTTTTTTAGAGCTTTCAGGTGTGCTGTAAAGCTGCTAGTGTAAACTCTCTCCAGTTTCTTTTTGAAAGCACTTAGAGATATGAGCTTTCCTCTTACCACTGCTTTCATTGTGTCCCATAATTTTTGATATGATGTATCTTCATTTTCATTAAATTCTAAAATGCCTTTAATTTCTTTCTTTATTTTTTCCCCTGACCAAGTTATCATTGAGTAGAGAATTGTTCAGCTTCCATGTGTATGTGTGCTTTCTTTGTTTTTGTTGGTATTTAAGACCAGCCTTAGTCTGTCTGATAGGGTACATGGGATTAATTGTATTAAATCCATTGGATCCTGTTTTGTGATCATGTACCAGAGTCACAAAGGTACCATGAGGTGCTGAGAAGAAGGTATATTCTTTTGTTTTAGGATAAAACGTTTTATTGATATCTGTTAAATCCATAGGGTTCATAAATTCTGTTAGTTTCACCATGTCTTTGTTTAGTTTCTGTTTCCATGATCTGTCCATTGCTGAGAGTGGGGTGTTGAAGTGTCCCACTGTTATTGTGTGTGGTGCAATGTGTACTTTGAGCTTTACTAAAGTTTCTTTTACGAATGCGGCTGCCCTTGCAGTTGGAGCATAGATGTTCAGAATTGAGAGTTCATCTTGGTAGATTTTACCTTTGATGAGTATGAAGTGTCGCACCTTGTATTTTTTGGTAACTTTAGGTTAAATGTCATTTTTATTTGATGTTAGAATGGGTACTCCAGCTTGGTTTTGGGGACCATTTGCTTGGAAAATTGTTTCCCAACCTTTTACTCTGATGTACTGTCTTTCTTTGTCCCTGAGGTGGGTTTCCTGTATGCAGCAAAATGTTGGGTCCTGTGTATATATCCAATCCGTTAATCTATGTCTTTTTATTGGGCAATTGAGTCCACTGAAATTAAGAGCTATTAAGGAAAAGTGACTGTTACTTTCTGTTATTTTTGTTGTTTGAGGTAGAATTATATTTGTGTGGCTATCTTCTTTCTGGCTTGTTGAAATATTACTTTCTTGGTTTTTTTCCTAGGGTGTAACTTCCCTCCTTGTGTTGGTATTTTCCATCTATTATCCTTTGTAGGGCTGGATTTAGGGAAAGATACTGTGTTAATTTGATTTTGTCATGTAATATCTTGTCTTCTCCATCTATGGTAATTGAGAGTTTTGTTGGGTATAGCAGCCTGGGCTGGCATTTGTGTTCTCTTAGGGTCTGTATGACATCTGCCCAGGATCTTCTAGGTTTCATAGTCTCTAGGGAGAAGTCTGGTATAATTCTGATAGGTCTGCCTTTATATGTTACTTGACCTTTTTCCCTTACTGCTTTTAATATTCTTTCTTTGTTTTGTACATTTGGTGTTTTGATTATTATGAGACAGGAGGAATTTTTTCTGGTCCAATCTATTTGGAGTTCTGTAGAGTTTTTGTATGTTCACAGGCATCTATTTCTTTAGTTTAGGGAAGTTTTCTTCTATAATTTTGTTGAAGATATTTACTGGTCCTTTAAGTTGGGAATCTTCACTCTCTTCTATATCTATTATCCAAAGGTTTCCTCTTGTCAATGAGTCATAGGTTTCCTGGATGTTTTGGTTTAGGAGATTTTTGCTTTTGGCGTTTTCTTTGACTGTTGTGTCAATGTTTTCTATGGTATCTTCTACACCTGAGATTCTCCATTTTATCTCTTGTATTCTATTAATGATGCTTGCATCTATGATTCCTGATCTCTTTCCTAGGTTTTCTAACTCCAGGGAAATTTCTAATCCCTTTGTGATTTCTTTATTGTCTCTATTTCCATTTTTAGATCATGTAGTTATGTTCATTTCCTTCACCTGTTGGTTTGTGTGTGTGTGTGTGTGTGTGTGTGTGTGTGTTTTCCTATAGTTATTTAAGGGACTTTTGTGTTTCCTCTTTCATGGCTTCTAGTTGTTAGCTTACCTGTGTTCTCCTGTATTTCTTTAAGAGAGTTATTTATGTCCTTCTTAAAGTCCTCTATCATCATCATAAAAAGTGATTTTAGATCTGAATCTTGCTTTTCCGGTGTGTTGGTGTATCCAGTACTTGCTATGGTGGGAGAATTGAGTTCTAATGACACCCAGCAATGTTGGTTTCTGTTGCTTATGTTCTTATGCTTGCCTCCTGACATATGATTATCTCTAGTATTATCTGTCTTCACTATACCTGACTGAAGCCTGTCCTTCCTGAGATCCTTGGTATGTCAAAGCTCCTGAGAGTCAAGCTTCCTCTGGAATCCTGAGATACTGGTGTGACCAAGCTCCTGGGATCTTGGGATCCTGGGATCCTGAGTGTGTTAAATCACCTGGTAGTCAGCTTCTTCTGGGTTTTGTGGGACTGGCTGCAGAGTTAGCACCCAAGATCTGCTCGGGGTACAGACCCAGACCAGACAGAATTTATACCACTGCTTGGGCAGAATTCCTGATTGTCTGGGTCCTGCTGGTCCCAGTTACTCCAAGGTGTTGGGGCAGATGTTGTGTCTTCCTCACCTCAGATCCTATGATCCTGGAAGTGTTAGAGCACCTGGGAGTGGAGCTTCCTTTGGGTGTTGTAAGACTAGCTGCAGAGTTTGCACCCAAAGTCTGCTTAGGGCACTGGCCCAGACTGTTGTGTGTTTTAAGTCAATTTATAGGTCTACCCTGCAAGTATGGATCCTTTGAGAAAAGTACTTGTGTATCTTTATCCAAATGTTTCCCACAAGGCCTACCCACCAGAATGATGAATAGTAGGTAAAATATATTTTTAAAAAATGAAAACTATAAAACTAGTAAAAAGGTAACTTTGGTTATTGATTTTATCCAGTGGGCACAATCTAGAATCACTTGGGAAGAGGCTTTGAATGAAAGATTGCCTACATCTAGTTGTCCTGTGAGCATGTCTGTGGAGGATTATCTTAAGTTAATTGATATGGGAGGAGCCAGCCTACTTTACACATTGAAGAGTAGAGGAATTAATCAACATATGCACAAGCAAGCAAGCAAGTAAGATAGAATGCACACATTCATCCCTCTCTGCTCTTGACTATGGGTATGATATGTCTAGGTGTACTAAGTTCCTTCCTCTGCTTCTTCTCAATGATGGGTTCCAACCTGGTTTCATTATCTTTCTACGGTAAGTAACTTTTCATCAGTGTATTCTATTTTAGCCACAAAAATAAAACTGGGTTGGTAATTGAAAAGGTAAAATACATACCCACATTTCAAAATTTATTCTAAAGTAGATTTAAAGGTGCTAACACACATATACTTAAATAGGCCTTTTTGCTAAGGAAGTCTGACCCAGGCAGGGATATCTCAGAATGAGAACATAAGGATGAGTCATCCCACTGAATACCCACCAATGGACATTGCATGAGAAACTTTCATGACCAACTGGTCATAATGACACATCACCACGGTAGATGTTAATCAGTTTTTATCCACAGCCACTAAAGTGCTGGCTTAAATGCACCCATAGACAACAGAGCCATATTTTGGCAAGATTAAAAGCCACACATTGAGCTCAAGATGCTGTCCCCTCACCAAGGCTGGCCTGGGTCTCGTGACTTCGGAGGGTTCATGTTTGACTGCAGTAAAACTCACCTCTGGATGATCTGAGCCAATCAATTTTCTGACTAGAGTTTGAGTGCATGAGAATACTCTCCCTGCTGTAATATGCACACATGCTTGGAAGGGATTTGCCTTCACTATGCCCAGTGCCATATGAACAAACACACACACTTTCCATCACATGGCTTCTACTCAACAGACTCACCTGACAGCAACAGCACCTCACTAGACATATAGGCACATTATTGATGCTTCACTAAGATTCCATGCTTGCAAGAAGCACAGAGACTAATGAGAGGTGGATTATCTACCAGTGCTGTTATAGCTCCAGATAGGAAAAAATATTCCACTGGAAAAAAAATGTGTCTCATATTATGAAGTATATATGTTTTAAAGATGTATTTAAAGAGGTATATTATTGCCCCTTCATATACAGAGTACAGAAACTTGAAGCCAGTGGATACTAGACTTGAACGTGTTGCCATTCATTGATACAGTCTGAAGCCAGCCGGCTCAGAGAAATCTGTTTATTTGGATTTCTTTTTTTTTATTGTATTATTTTTTATATTTATATAACAAATTACTACAAGTTAAACAACTTACATTCATTTTCTCAGAGTTCTTTAGAACAGAAGTTTGCTACAGCATGCAGGGGTCCCCAACTCAGAGGCTGAAATAAAGCCTCTTAAATTTTTTTTTAATTTTTAATATTTTTTCGTTATATTTTTTCCTCAATTACATTTCCAATGCTATCCCAAAAGTCCCCCATACCCCTGCCTCCTTCCCTACCCATACATTCCCATTCTTTTGGCCCTGGCATTCCCCTGTATTGGGGCATATAAAGTTTGCAAGTCCAATGGGCCTCTCTTTCCAGTGATGGCCGACTAGGCCATCTTTTGATACATATGCAGCTAGAGACAAGAGCTCCGGGGTAGTGGTTAGTTCATCATGTTGTTCCCCCTATAGGGTTGCATATCCCTTTAACTCCTTGGGTACTTTCTCTAGCTTCTCCATTGGGAGCCCTGTGATCCATCCAATAGCTGACTGTGAGCATCCACTTTTGTGTTTGCTAGGCCCCGGCATAGTCTCACAAGAGACAGCTATATCTGGGTCCTTTCAGGAAAATCTTGCTAGTGTATTCAATGGTGTCAGCGTTTGGAAGCTGATTATGGGATGGGTCCCTGGATATGGCAGTCTCTAGATGATCCATCCTTTCCTCACAGCTCCAAACTTTGTCTGTGTAACTCCTTCCATGGGTGTTTTCTTCCCAATTCTAAGAAGGGTCATGGTGTCCACACTTTGGTCTTCATTCCTCTTGAGTTTCATGCGTTTAGCAAATTGTATCTTGTAACTTGGGTATCCTAAGTTTTGGGCTAATATCCACTTATCAGTGAATACATATTGTGTGAGTTCCTTTGTGATTGTGTTACCTCACTCAAGATGATGCCCTCCAGGTCCATCCATTTGGTTAGGAATTTCATAAATTCATTCTTTTTAATAGCTGAGTAGTACTCCATTGTGTAAATATACCATAATTTCTGTATCCATTCCTCTGTTGAGGGGCATCTGGGTTCTTTCCAGCTTATGGCTATTATAAATAAGGCTGCTATGAACATAGTGGAGCATGTGTCCTTTTTACCGGTTGGGACATCTTCTGGATATATGCCCAGGAGAGGTATTGCTGGATCCTCCGGTAGTATAATGTCCAATTTTCTGAGGAACCGCCAAAACTGATTTCCAGAGTGGTTGTACAAGCTTGCAATCCCACCAACTATGGAGGAGTGTTCCTCTTTTTCCACATCCTTGCCAGCATCTGCTGTCACCTGAATTTTTGATCTTAGCCATTCTGACTGGTGTGAGGTGGAATCTCAGGGTTGTTTTGATTTGCATTTCCCTGATGATTAAGGATGTTGAACATTTTTTCAGGTGCTTCTCTGCCATTCGGTATTCCTCAGGTGAGAATTCTTTCTTCAGTTCTGAGCCCCATTTTTTCATGGGGTTATTTGATTTTCTGGAGTCCACCTTCTTGAGTTCTTTATCTGATTTAGGATAGGTAAAGATCCTTTCCCAATCTGTTGGTGGTTTTTTTGTCTTATTGATGGTGTCTTTTGCCTTGCAGAAGCTTTGCAGTTTCATGAGGTCCCACTTGTCAATTCTCAATCTTACAGCACAAGCCATTGCTGTTCTATTCAAGAATTTTTCCCCTGTGCCCATATCTTCAAGGCTTTTCCCCACTTTCTCCTCTATAAGTTTCAGTGTCTCTGGTTTTATGTGAAGTTCCTTGATCCACTTAGACTTGACCTTAGTACAAGGAGATAGGAATGGATCAATTTGCATTTTTCTACATGATAACAACCAGTTGTGCCAGCACCATTTGTTGAAAATGCTGTCTTTCTTCCACTGGATGGTTTTAGCTCCCTTGTCGAAGATCAAGTGACCATAGGTGTGTGGGTTCATTTCTGGGTCTTCAATTCTATTCCATTGGTCTATTTGTCTGTCACTATACCAGTACCATGCAGTTTTTATCACAATTGCTCTGTAGTAGAGCTTTAGGTCCGGCATGGTGATTCCACCAGAGGTTCTTTTATCCTTGAGAAGAGTTTTTGCTATCCTAGGTTTTTTGTTATTCCAGATGAATTTGCAGATTGCACTTTCTAATTTGTTGAAGAATTGAGTTGGAATTTTGATGGGGATTGCATTGAATCTGTAGATTGCTTTTGTCAAGATAGCTATTTTTACAATGTTGATCCTGCCAATCCATGAGCATGGGAGATCTTTCCATCTTCTGAGATCTTCTATAATTTCTTTCTTCAGAGACTTGAAGTTTTTATTATACAGATCTTTCTCTTTCTTAGTTAGATTCATGCCAAGATATTTTATATTATTTGTGACAATTGAGAAGGGTGTTGTTTCCCTGATTTCTTTCTCAGCCTGTTTATTCTTTGTGTAGAGAAAGGCCATTGATTTGTTTGAGTTAATTTTATATCCAGCTACTTCACCGAAGCTGTTTATCAGGTTTAGGAGTTCTCTGGTGGAATTTTTAGGGTCACTTATATATACTATCATATCATCTGCAAAAAGTGATATTTTGACTTCATCTTTTCCAATTTGTATCCCTTTGATCTCCTTTTGTTGTCGAATTGCTCTGGCTAGGACTTCAAGTACAATGTTGAATAGGTATGGAGAAAGTGGACAGCCTTGTTTAGTCCCTGATTTTAGAGGGATTGCTTCAAGCTTCTCACTATTTACTTTGATGTTGGCTACTGGTTTGCTGTAGATTGTTTTTATCATGTTTAGGTATGGGCCTTGAATTCCTGATCTTTCCAAGACTTTTATCATGAATGGGTGTTGGATCTTGTCAAATGCTTTTTCTGCATCTAAGGAGATGATCATGTGGTTTTTGTCTTTGAATTTGTTTATATAATGGATTACATTGATGGATTTCTGTATATTGAACCATCCCTGCATCCCTGGGATGAAACCTACTTGGTCAGGATGGATGATTGTTTTGATGTGTTCTTGGATTCGGTTAGCAAGAACTTTATTGAGGATTTTTGCATCAATATTCATAAGGGATATTGGTCTGAAGTTTTCTATCTTTGTTGGGTCTTTTTGTGGTTTAGGTATCAGAGTAATTGTGGCTTCATAGAATGAGTTGGGTAGAGTACCTTCTGTTTCTATTTTGTGGAATAGTTTGTGAAGAACTGGGATTAGATCTTCTTTGAAGGTCTGATAGAACTCTGCACTAAACCCATCTGGTCCTGGGCTTTTTTTGGTTGGGAAACTATTAATGACTGCTTCTATTTCTTTGGGGGATATAGGGCTGTTTAGATCATTAACCTGATCTTGATTCAACTTTGGTACCTGGTATCTGTCTAGAAACTTCTCCATTTCATCCAGGTTCTCCAGTTGTGTTGAGTATAGCTTTTTGATGGTGTTTTGCATGTCTTCAGGATCTGTTGTTATGTCTCCTTTTTCATTTCTGATTTTGTTAATTAGAATGCTTTCCCTGTGCCCTCTAGTGAGTCTGGCTAAGGGTTTATCTATCTTGTTGATTTTCTCAAAGAACCAGCTCCTTGATTGGTTGATTCTTTGAATAGTTCTTCTTGTTTCCACTTGGTTGATTTTGCCCCTGAGTTTGATTATTTCCTGCCTTCTACTCCTCTTGGGTGAATTTGCTTCCTTTTATTCTAGTGCTTTTAGGTGTGTTGTCAAGCTGCTAAAGTGTGCTCTCTCTAGTTTCTTTTTGGAGGCACTCAGAGCTATGAGTTTTCCTCTTAGAAATGCTTTCATTGTGTCCCATAAATTTGGGTGTGTTGTGGCTTCATTTTCATTGAACTCTAAAAAGTCCTCAATTTCTTTCTTTATTAATTCCTTGACCAAGGTATCATTGAGAAGAGTGTTGTTCAGTTTCCACGTGAATGTTGGCTTTCTATTATTTATTTTGTTATTGAAGATCAGCCTTAGTCCATGGTGATCTGATAGGATGCATGGGAAAATTTCAATATTTTGTATCTGTTGAGGCCTGTTTTGTGACCAATTATGTGGTCAGTTTTGGAGAAGGTATCATAAAGTGCTGAGAAGAAGGTATATCCTTTTGTTTTAGAATAGAATGTTCTGTAGATATCTGCCAGATCCAGTTGATTCATAACTTCTGTTAGTTTCACTGTGTCCCTGTTTAGTTTCTGTTTCCATGAACTGTCCCTTGGTGAAAGTGGTGTGTTGAAGTCTCCCACTATTATTGTATGAGGTGCAATGTCTACTTTGAGATTTATTAAAGTTTCTTTAATGAATGTGGCTGCCTTAGTATTTGGAGCATAGATATTCAGAATTGATAGTTCCTCTTGGAGGATTTTACCTTTGATGAGTATGAAGTGCCCTTTCCTGTCTTTTTTGATGACTTTGGGTTGGAAGTCAATCTTATCAGATATTAGAATGGCTACTCCAGCTTGTTTCTTCATACCATTTGCTTGGAAAATTGTTTTCCAGCCTTTCATTCTGAGGTAGTGTCTATCTTTTTCTCTGAGATGAGTTTCCTGTAAGCAGCAAAATGTTGGATCTTGTTTGTGTAGCCAATTTGTTAGTCTATGTCTTTTTATGGGGGAGTTGAGTCCATTGATATTAAGAGATACTAAGGAAAAGTAATTGTTGCTTCCTGTTATTTTTGTTGTTAAAGTTGGCATTCTGATCTTGTGGCTGTCTTCTTTTAGGTTTGTTGAGGGATTACCTTCTTGTTTTTTCTAGGGTGTGGTTCCCGTCCTTGTATTGTTTTTTTTTCTGTTATTATCCTTTGAAGGGCTGGATTCGTGGAGAGATAATGTGTGAATTTGGTTTTGTAGTGGAATACTTTGGTTTCTCCATCTATGTTAATTGAGAGTTTGGCTGGGTACTGTAGCCTGGGCTGGAATTTGTGTTCTTTTAGTGTCTGTATAACATCTGTCCAGGATCTTCTGGCTTTCATAGTCTCTGGTGAAAAATCTGGTGTAATTCTGATAGGCTTGCCTTTATATGTTACTTGGCCTTTTTCTCTTACTGCTTTTAGTATTCTATCTTTATTTAGAGCATTTGTTGTTCTGATTATTATGTGTCGGGAGGTATTTCTTTTCTGGTCCAGTCTATTTGGAGTTCTGTAGGCTTCTTGTATGTTCATGGGCATCTCTTTCTTTAGGTTTGGGAAGTTTTCTTCTGTAATTTTGTTGAAGATGTTTGCTGGTCCTTTGAGTTGAAAATCTTCATTCTCATCCACTCCTATTATCTGTAGGTTTGGTCTTCTCATTGTGTCCTGGATTTCCTGGATGTTTTGAGTAAGGATCTTTTTGCATTTTCCATTTTCTTTGATTGTTGTGCAGATGTTCTCTATGGAATCTTCTGCACCTGAGATTCTCTCTTCTATCTCTTGTATTCTTTTGCTGATGCTTGCATCTATGGTTCCAGATTTCTTTCCTAGGGTTTCTATCTCCAGTGTTGCCTCATTTTGGGTTTTCTTTATTGTGTCTACTTCCTTTTATGGGTCTAGTATGGTTTTGTTCATTTCCATCATCTGTTTGGATGTGTTTTCCTGTTTTTCTTTAAGGACTTCAACCTGTTTGATTGTGTTATCCTGTTTTTCTTTAAGGACTTCAACCTGTTTGATTGTGTTATCCTGTTTTTCTTTAAGGACTGGTAACTCTTTAGCAATGTTCTCCTGTAATTCTTTAAGTGAGTTATTAAAGTCCTTCTTGATGTCCTCTACCATCATCATGAGATATGCTTTTAAATCCAGGTCTAGATTTTCAGGTGTGTTGGGTTGCCCTGGACTGGGCGAATTGGGAGTGCTGGGTTCTGATGATGGTGAGTGGTCTTGGTTTCTGTTAGTAAGATTCTTACGTTTACCTTTAGCCATCTGGCAATCTCTGGAGTCGTTATAGTTGTCTCTGTTAAGAGATTGTTCTTCTGGTGATTCTGATTACCGTCTATCAGCAGACCTGGGAGACAGGCTCTCTCCTCTGAGTTTCAGTGGTTAGAGCACTCTCTGCTGACAAGCTCTCCTCTTACAGGGAAGGTGCACAGATATCTGGTGTTTGGACCTCCTCCTGGCCGAAGAAGAAGGCTGAAAACAGGACCTTTCCCAGATGCTGTGTTGCTTTGGCAGGTCACAGAAGCTGTGAGCTTCTGTGGTGCACACTCTCACCTGTGCAGACTAAGTTCCTAAGTTCGGCAGAGTCCCAGATCCAAGATGGCGCTCCCTTCTCCTGAGGCAGTGGGCTCCCGTGCAGGGCGGGCCACTGTCCTCTGGCTGGGAGGGTGCTGGATGTCTACGGCCCCAAAAGGGTGCTGCCTCAGTGGCTCTGTGGCTCCCGCCTGTCCCAGAAGCTGTCTGCCTCTGTGGTGCACACTCTCACCTGTGCAGACTAAGTTCCTAAGTTCGGAGGAGTCCCCTTATTTGGATTTCTTAGTTAACTAAGGCTGATGGCTTTTGCTCTTCTACCAAAACCATTCAGAATCCAATTATCTTTTGAATTTCTATCGCTATTACTTTGACACAGTGAAAGAAATCTTGACTGGATCTTCTCACTAACTGATGGGACTGTATTTATTCTAGTCTTTCAACATGGCAGACCCTGGTGTTAAAAGCACCCTATCATGTCTTTGATCTCTTTAACACCTGACAGTGATTCTCCATTCACCAATAGTAAAAACTTGGTCTTTTTGCCATGCTGAACAAGACACTGCAAACGCTGATTATAATTTATCTACTGGTTTCAGTTTGTTCCATTCACATCCTTTCTATCATCTGGATACACAAGGGAAGAAGCAGAAAAATGAAAACATACATTGGTTCTTTCATGTCCTTCTCAATAATCCCCAGGCTTTGGTGGAAGATAGGGTGTTATAATATAGATGCCTTGTTTAAGACTGAGAACTCACAGTACTTATCCTAAGGAGTTTGATATGCTATGCATTTTGGTGTTCACTGCTGACTGATTCTGGGCAATTCTATTACTTTTATAGAAAACAATATCCAGTTAAATCTTAAAACAATTCCCTTTACACTCTTACTTTTCTGCTCCTCCAGGCTATGTTTGAATCTGATCCAGAACTAAACATACTTTAGCTGGAAAATTTGTTCTTCAATGGATGCAGACAGAATGGCCTTCCTCCTCTGTACACAGGAAGTTCATCTAACCATGTGACTCTTTTTTTATTCAGTTCGTGTCATTCTTATTTCTGGAATAGGTCACACAAACTGTGTTATGTGCAGTTTTCACGGTTTTCAATGTTAGTGGTTATTAAAAGCCAAAGATAACCTATAATGAATATGTTAACAAGGTAACCTAGCAATTAATATTTATAAAACTTGAGTTCTTTGGACTTAAGGATAAATCTTAATGAAGAGACATGTTTACACATTACAAAGAAACAGTGGACCTGTGAGGCACTGAAATGGGAGAGGCTAGAACTGTTTGATGTCAGTAAGTCTCTCCTCAAAATTACAATTCAGTCCCATATCTGCCACTTTAATTTTCAGGAAGTTGTTTAAAATACATTTTTAGCATATTGGAATGGTAAAGCTGTTCTACTTAATCATGTTCATAAAATAGTTGTAATGAACTATATTTTCCTTCCATGCCCCATATTTAAACACAGGAGAGTCCTGTTCTCCGAGCTGCTCAGATTTCAGGCACCTAGGCTTCATCCTCTGGCTCCCACTCGTAGTGATGGCCTCAGAGTCATGACTTCCCCTCACATTCTAATAAAATATTTGAGACATTCTGGATAGTTATTCACTCTGATACTCACCACTGTGATTATGGTGATTACTTTTAAGAACTTCCTCATGGAAAAATCTTCTCCCTCCTACTGTTGCACAGCATGCTAGGAGCACATGGCTAAGATGTTCCAGTCTCTCAGAACTTCATTTGGTGTCAGCTGTATGCTAAGTGGGAGGTTGACTTTATCCCAGCATATCACTACCCCACAGAGTGGACGTTCTCTTTACATACTATGCATAAACCTACAGAACATCCCACTTTCCAAATGCTATACCTTACTGTAACATAGGCCCTCTACATAGAGAATGGGCTCTCAAGCCTGTAGTCCCAGAACTTGGGAGGCTAAGGAAGAATAGTCATGGAATTAAGATCAGAGCTTGGGTTACAGTGTGAAAGTTTGACCAACAAATTGATAACTAAAACATTTAGATGAAAATATTTAATATGATACAAGTATACTCATATATTTAAATATAATAGTAGTAATAATAATGATTATAAAAATAATAATAAAACATTGGCTTTTTGCAAAAATAAAATTTAAAAAGAACAGAAAACAGATAGGTTATCAAGGTCTCCATGGCTAGGATTCTCTCCACTTACCAATTCTAATATATTCAAGTTCAAATGTTAGAAGTAAAGTTGCTTTCTTGTACAATCATGAAGAAATTCATTTGAACCTCAATATATTCAAGAATTTCCCGGTTTTACTTCCAAAGATTTCTGTACTTGTGATATGGATAGATAGACCTCTTTTCTGTGTCTGGAACCCTGGGGAGGGGTTACTTTCAAGAGCAGGGTTCACTTAATGCCTACCACCTCCAGATTCTCACTGAGATAAATAAAATATATACTAGCAAGAGAGATGCTACATTTGCAGAAAGACAAGAGAAGAGGATTATTCATGAAGTCCAAACACATCTGCATTTCTGCATATTAATGTAAATAACAGCAAAAAAGTAATGCAAAAATTATTGAATAAAAGTAATCTACTGTTCTATAAGAAAAGCCTCAATATTTTCCCACTGCTCCTGGTACATGACAACATGAACTTGTTGCCAAGGAGACAATCTTTTTCAGTACCTGGACTATGCTCTTATTAAATAAAGAAAAAATTTACTGATATTATTTGCTCTAAGAACAAAAATTCAGCAAAGGAACACTGAAATTTCTTTTCTTTTTCTTTTTCTTTTTCAAAGCAGGCTTTTAACTTATTCCTCCTGACTAACTGAAATGTCATGTATTTGACCAGCACTGCCTTCATATCATCCCTACCCAATCCAGTCCATAGGGAACCACAAGTCTACTCATAGTCTCTATTCTCTATTCTCTATTCTTTCTTCTCCTTCTCTCTCTCTCTCTCTCTCTCTCTCCTTCTCTCTCTTTCTCCATGTATCAAAGATGGGCAGCATTTGTCTTTTTGCTTAACACTTCATTTAGCATAGTATTTTCCTGATTCATATAAGCTGTCACATGTAGAAGAACCTCACTTTTTAAAAAATATTTATTTATTTATTATATGTAAGTACACTGCAGCTGTCTTCAGACACACCAGTCAGATCTCCTGAAGGATGGTTGTGAGCCACCATGTGGTTGCTGGGACTTGAACTCAGGACCTTCAGAAGAGCAACGGGTAAGAGCAGTCGGGTGCTCTTACCCGCTGAGCCATCTCACCAGCCCCAAGAACCTCACTTTTATTATAAGACCTAATAATATCATAAAATATATGTGTTGGGAATTGGTTCTAATTCTATGTCTTATTTTGGCTCCCAGAAGCTGTGATTCTAGACCTGAGGTTGATAATAAAGAATTGCTATACAGCCAATGTCAGTGCAGTGATATGGGGTGGGACTTTTAGACTGCATGGACAGAGGGCTCGGGGAGAGGAAAGCTCAATGACAGGGAGGTAGAAAGATGAAATTTAAAGGACTGCCAGCATGTAAGAATCCAGGAAAATGGCCCTAGGAGCCATTTCCCTGATTGGGTCTGAGGTAGCAGAGATGAAATATGGATTTTAAAAGATGTTAACTCAGGAATACCAGAGAGAAGTGTTTGCTTGCTGTAAGGAGATTTAGAAGTGTCCAGCCATTGAGGTAGTCAAGCCATTCCAGAATTAGCTAGTGTGTGTGTGTGTGTGTGTGTGTGTATGTATGTGTGTGCGTGTGCGTGTGTGTGTGTGTGTGTGTTTCATTTGTGAATCCAGAGAACTCTTGGTTGAGTGCAGCTTGCACATGACCTGCTGGGAACCAAAGCAGATTAACTAAGTCATCGATGCATATATGTACCAAACTTCTATCTATTCATCTGTTTATTGACACTTAAGTAGACACATGTTTTGCTAGTAATAATAGCACTACAGCAGATATGAAGGTATGCATATCACTTAGGAGACAAATTTCATTTCTTGTGGATAAATATTCAGTCATACTATTGCTGCGTTCTATTTTGAATTTTATGAGGAATTGTCATATTAATTCCTATAAATAACAAAAATTCCATTTTCTTCACATTCTCTTCAAAAATCACCTTTTTTGTTAGTAACAACCATACAGTCATAGAACACATATTAGATAATACTTCATTGGGTTTTCAACTTTATTTCCATGATTAAGAGTTAATTATTTTTCTTATAAATATTGTCATTTTGGGTCACATTCTGAAAATAGCTTCTCAGATGGTTTCGCGCAATTCAAATCAGACTTTCTTCCTCTTCTGTAGATGAAGTTCCAAACTGACATTGACAAAGCAAGTTCTTTATCATTGAACCATCTCTTCAATCTACTTTGGCCTATTTGGGGATTGTGTATATTAAACAATACATTTTCTTTTCTGCAAAGTTACCAGGAAACCATGTATGTTCCATTCTCATTCTTTCCAGCATGAAGATTATGTTAACCATGGATATCATGTCTACTATGAAGACAATGTTAAGTTAAGCATGAATCCTGTGTCTTCTGTGAAGATAATGTTAAGTATGCAACCTATGTCTTATTTTTTTCTGGTTCCTTTTCTTAAATTAGACAGTAGCATGACTGAACTAAATTCTTGCAGCAAGACCACCAAGATGCTTTGAAAGTACTCCTTTGTTTTCCTTTTCTTTCTCATGCATGGTAGACAAGGGCACATTTCTTAGTTTGGCCCTATTCTACTGGCTTGGATCTACATGTCCACAGTTGATGTTTATAACTGCTTATTCCTGCATTTACTGTGTCCCAGCCTCTGTGAGTTTCTCTGTTGTATCTGACTTCTATCTGGCTGAATGATTTTGAAAAAAATTCAGAGGCTTCTTGAGCTCAGGTTTCCTCATCCGTAAAATGAGAGTTATAATAAAGTATGTTTAACAGTTCCATTATCAGTCATGTAAGATAATTCTTGGCAAAATACTAAACAAATGTTAGTTATTTTTAGACTGTCAGACTATCATAGCATACCCTGCTTTGCTACCATATACAATTGCTGAACTATTGTCAATAAATTACCTACAGCAATTCAATACAGCTCAGGAGATTCACCTGAATAGTTTTCAAATTACAAAACACACTGAATTTTCAAAAGGAGGAAAACAAAAATACCAAATCACACACAGACTCATTGAAGTTTAGACACAAATGTTATTGAAAGGAAAATATGTTGCCTTATTTCTGTATTGCTGGTCTGTATTATCCCATGCCCTCAATTCTAATTATGGCAACTTACCAAGTATTATCTATACCATGGACACAGTTGCTGAATTTTGAAATATAACAGGAATTAGAATCATGACTTTTGAAAGCTACACTTGAATCTAAGCTTGCATATATCCTTAATCTAGTGTGTTAAAGGGATGGTGTGTGATGGGTGCTAAAATCATGAACACAAACAAGGACCTGGAAGGGACCATCAGAGAGATGCTGCTAAAACCAGAGATTAGAGGAACATCATCTGATTTTTACTCTCTACTGCTCTTCCACAACCCTGTCCTTGCCTCCCATGTGCTCAGCCAGAGTAAATGCCAGTGAACGATGGAGCATGGCACCTAATCCAAGCATTTTATTTGGAGAACAGATGAAACTTCTCAGAGAAAGGGCTATATCTACCACAATAGAGGGTTAGACTAACTATGTCCAGTAACAACCTACAGAAGAAAACTGGGTTCAAGGTATATCAAAAAGAGAAACCAAATAAAATGGGCTGCTTGCATATGAAACTTTTATTCCTTTTGCAGACATTGTTACAGTCCGTGTGCATTTGTCTCTGTGGCTTTACAATCTGTTTTTACCCATTATGTCTTTGAAAGCTTCCTTCAACATTCCTTGAAGGTGAGTACCAATTTGTTTCCATGCCTGAGGGAAATGAGATGTGGAAACAGAGCTATTAAAATATTAAAACACCATTATTATGTACCTATCTGAGTGATGAAACAATTGAGAAATAAGATTAAAAGCAATTGGGTGCTTTTTTTTTAAATTAAAATGTCCAACCTTGTACCCTTTGTCTATCCTTTTCTGTGCTGATGCACACAGACTTTTTTTTTAAAGTATGTATTTATAAACACTTTCTCTTAATTAATTTGATCGATAATTACAGGCTGAAATTTTCAGTAGTTATGAAAATTATTTGATTTTCTTCTATATTACTCTAAACAGAGAGGAAATACAAGGTAGAGAAAGTATTATTCAAGAAAGAAGTAGAAGCAATGACATTGGCTCCACAGATTATTTTTAGGAAAAATATTCATATTCTGATTTTCCAAGACTATATTCTCTTGTTTTACTAAAAGGCAATAATTCACCTTTTGGGTTTCTGCAGGAAAATAGAGTTTGAATGTCTAGTTAAGGAGAGTGGAGGGATTGGAGAGATGGCACAGTGGTTAAGAGCACTGGTTGCTGTCCCAGAGGACTTAACAGTCACATAGCAGTTCACAACTCTCTGTTTCGGGGACCCAGCACCTTCTTTTGTCTTCCACAAGGCACAGCACTCATGTTCTACATAGTCACATGGGAAGTACCCATACACATATTTTTTCCTAAGGGAAAAAATACAGGTGGAACAAAGGTGAATAGTCTGAAATGATTGTGGTTTTCAAAAAAGCCTTAAGTTGTCAAGATGATGTAAATAGAAAAAGTACAAAGAAAATCTCCAGTTCCATGATTGTCAGTTTTTGATCATGGCTAAAATGGCTCATATGACATTTGCAGTGTGAAATATCCTTCTCAATGGGTATAGAAATCCAGGTGGCTACACAGCTAGACCTGTATTATGTAGGGTCTCATTACCTCAAAGTATATGTTGACATCATAATACCCAATATGAGGAGAGTAGTCTCAAGGTCTATGGGAAATGATTAGGATCAGGGGTGGAGTTAAATGCTCCAGAATGGGGCTGGGGAAACCTGAGGTTTTCCTTATCACTGTGTGAAGACAGAACAGAAAGACAACGTGCATGAGCTACAATGTGGGACTTTCCCTAACTTTTAAATGTTGAGAAAGCAATTTTGTCTCCAGCTGTAGACCTTAATGCTTTAGTGAATAGGATTCTTGACTAAAGAACACAGTAGTACAAAGACAACAAGGAAGAGGCAGAGAGGACTCTGGCATAAGTTTACTAACACATAAACAAAGTTTCTCTCTCCTCATTTCTTACAGGCATCACTGCTGCATTTCTTGTATCAAATAATTGAAATCCTCCTGAATAACAGAGGTGGACCAATACAAATGCAGATAAACACAGCCAAACATTGGACTGTGTGCAGGGACCACAAAGGGAAAGTTAGGGCAAGGACTGTAGGAGCTGATGGTGTTGTACCATCATAGAAAGAACAACAATATCAACCAACCAGACCTCCCAAAGCTCCCAGGAACTAAATCACCACCCAAAGAGTATACAAGTGGGTACCCATGGCTCCAGCTGGATATGTAGCACAGGACTGCCTTATCTGCCATCACTGGGAGGGGAGCCCCTTGGTCCTTCATGACCCAGGATAGGAGAACACTAGGCCTAGGAGGCAGGAGTGGGTGGGCAGGTAAGTGAGCACCCTCGTAGAGGGTAAGGAGGAGGGGAGAGGGGGGCTTGTGGAGGAGAAATAGGGAAATGGGATAACATTTGAAATGTAAATAAATAACCAATACAAATTATGCAAAGAAATCAATCAATCAAACAAACAACAACAACAATTATTACCAACACACACGTTTTCAAATCTAAACTTAACCTTGGTGACTAACAAAAAACATAGGACACCAGGATCCAATGAGTTTTATAGAGCCTGCTAAGGCCTGCAGTGACATGGGAAACTAGAAACCAAATGAGGGATAAAGGGCAAACATTAACATACAAAAGAAGACACCAGAGGAAGATAGGAAGGGTTTAATCTATTTGAGCCTCAGTAGACCTGGGGAGCATGCTCAGCAATGCACAGTCTTAGAGACACTTCAACACCATTCACAGAATGTCACCTTGGATCTTTCCAAGTTTCCACATGTCTTTCCTAAGCTAAATAATCTTCTTTCCTATACCTAGCCATGTGGCTCTGTAAAACTCATTGTATTCATGAAGCTGCAGTTGGCAATGAGCTCCTGCTCCTCTTGCCTCCAACTCCTGGCACTAGAATTGCAGGTGTGTGCCATCATACCTGGCTAAGGTATTCTATGTGCTTTGCTTCAGCATATTTTGTCAGTCAGTATTTTCTCACAATGTGAACTGTTCCTTGAAAACAGTATTTTCAGCTTCGATTAAGCATATCATCATGTATAGTCACCACTGTCGATTTGGCGGATGCCACAGTACTATGCATGGCCATTTCTTCCTGAGGTCATGGATCTCTACTCTGTAATTTAGATTTGGAAGGACCTTTCCCTAATATATAATTTTCTCTCTAATTAGGATGAGTTGTTTTCCAATTTTGCATTTACAAAGAGAACAAAATAGTCTGACTCCAGGCCAAGATCCAATATGTACTTCTAGACCTGATGATCATAGCAATTACAAGCCTTTGTCTGGCAAACCTCCCTTTCCCACACCAAGCTTGGTGCATAGTCTAGGGCTAGACTATAGGAGGTGATATGATCTGGAAAGAGCTGCAAGTAAAGACTAGAAATCTCATGATTGGCCTTGTCTGCAGACGAAACTGCATTATCAACCTACGTACACTCTCCAAGATCTCCTCACCAGGGGCCTTGATTTTGGCTTCTCTAATTGAGTCCATTTCCAGCTTGGTCCCTTTCCTGTCCCAGCTCTCTACCTCAGCATTCTGGAGTCATAAGAAGGAATTGGTCTTTTATTTAGTTTTCCTGGTAATCAATGACCACTTGAAAAAAATTCAAGTCCATCTACCCGGGAAGATAAGTATAAAATATCTGTCAGAAGGCAAAAAGTTGTATACTTTAGAATCAAGAAGTTCTTTATTTCTCATTATGTTTAAAGACTATGTGTAAATACTGAAGATGAACATATATTTGCTAGACTCATAGCTCAGGAAAGCCTCGGCTTTCTTGATGATTTCTTAGAAATATGTCTTTATCCTGGGGAAGACAAGGTTTCCAGGGAAAGCACAAGGAAATTCATGGGTTTTGTTCTTTATACTTTGTTGCCTCTTCTGGTTGGGAATGCTTGCCAAGGGAAATTAATCCTTCCCAGGAAATAAAGCATGTTTAATTCCCCTGAAGTTAATTTGGAAAGCCTGATCCTATGGAAAGAAGCATGTAGGATGTAGGGAGATGTCAGAAATGTAGCTGCCTCCTGGTCTACACGTTTTATCATGGTTAATTCTTCACCTACTGGGAAAGAAGAGTGCCAATAGGAATGCATGACTTCATGAAGCAAGAAAAATAAGATGCTTCCCAATGCTGCATAGAATATACTCATGACCAAACCAAACCAAACCAAACCAAACCAAACCAAACCAAACCAAACCAAACCAAACAAGAGGCTGAGGCAACAGCTTAGGCAGCAAGAAACACACACTTGAAATCCCAGCACTGAGAAATTAGAGACAAATCCCTGGGGCTCTCTGACCAAGTAGCCTAGGCTACTTGTTGAGTTCCAGGTCAATTAGAGACCTCTCTCAGAAAATAAGGTGGCGAACATCTAAGACATGGCCGCAAACTTGTCCTCCACTTGCACGTGCACACACATATGCACCTGTGTACACACACACAGGGGCATGCACAAAAGCCAAACATATATATAATCAGGGAATGCATTTTGAAAGACAGTGAGACTGAATAGAAGTGAGATGCATTAATTATGAGCAGGCTTGTTTACTTGTTCTCTGCTCTAACAAATGTTCTTCTGTGCATTGCATCTTTATGCTTGTTCTTCCATTTTGGAGATTTATATTTGATGAAGTCTCAGAAAAGTGACATAGAAAATTATTTTTATAACTACTGCTGAGGAGATATCGCTAGAGCTACATAAATTAGTTCCTTTCTTTGTACTTCATTAATTAATTAAGTGTGTTTCTTTGCTTGTCAAGGATGGGTAGAGCATGCCTTATTTAAGCATGAGTAAGACATTTCAGGTTCTGTGCTGGCCTGATTAATGATCTATTCGTCATTTACACATTGAGAGCAGCACTGGCTTTACATTTAGCTTGCTTCTAGGTCTCATGCCGCATTGGGAGATGGGGGAAAAGGAAAGGGTCTCATCTAGTTTTCTTCTGTAAGCTGGGCCAGTGACCAAACATCTGAGAAAAATGGTCAGAAAATGATGAATAAAAGCCACTGTGCTTTGAAGTTTCTGAGTAGGTGTAGTCCTCTCTGTGTTAAATGGCAAAATAATAATGATAATAGTAATAAACAATAATACAATAAACAATAATGTGCATATATTCATTTATATTATGCCACATGTTAGACTGGAAAGACTGCTCAGTAGTTAAAATACTTGCTGCTCTTCCAGAGGCCTTGAGCTTGGCATCTAGCACCCATGTGTAGAGGCTCACAGCAGCCTGTAACTCCAGATTCAAGGGATCTAACACTCTTATCTGTACACACCTATACACACAAAAAAACATATACAGATGTATATACACATCCACATATATAAAAATAAGTAAATAATTATAGTTTATTTTAACCAGCACAAAATCACCTTACACCATGGCATGTATTTCATTAGTTTATATGATGTCATTATATTGGTTTCTTTTAAACAAACAGAAAGGTCATTATTTGTTGTGAAAATAACAGTTTTTCAAACTACAGTCAAGTAGCACACACCCAGAATTTTAAATATATTCTTCATAAATGTTTCATTGGCTATTTATATTTATCCAGAAGTTATTTCTAAAATGCATGTGATTTATTTTAACTCCAATAATGAATAGTAAATATTAAGTCCAAGATAAAATGTTATACAGTAGTGACACTGTGAATTTCAGCACTCATCAGACTTAAACCAGAAATGAACATCTCCAGAAATGCTGAGGGCATCAGAAGTACTAAAATGTCTCAAGAAGTTGTTAGGAAAATGTATAAGAGTAACACAGTTTATTATACTCTTTAACAGGTGAAACATATAATAACTGTGCTGGCTAGTTTTATGTCAACTTGATAGTTATCTGAGAGGAGGAAGCACTAATTTTAAGAAAAATGTCTCCAAAAGATCAGGCTGTAGCAGAATAATGGACCAAGTTTTCACATTCATTCTGCCAACCTGTGTCATCTTATTGGGGAATGAGTCTATTAATGTTGAGGGACATTAATGACCAATTATTGTTGATTGCTGTTATTTTGATCTTGGTAATGTGCACACATATGTGTGTGCATGTGTGTGTCCCTTATTTTTGTTTTGCTAGTGGGAGGTTATTTATTTCCAATGTTTTCTTGGGTGCAGTTACATTCCTTGTATTGGAGTTTTTCTTCTTGTATTCTCTTTAGGACTGATTTTGTGGAAAGTTTTTTTTTTTAAATTTTTCCCCATGAAATATCTTGTTTTCTCAGTCTATGGTGATTGAAAGGTTTTCCAGGTATAGTAGCCTATGCTGGCAACTGTGGTCTGTATGACATCTGTCCAGGCCCTTCTGGTTTTTAAAGTTTCTGTTGAGAAATCTGACATAATCCTTACAGGTTCTCCTTCATACATCACTTGGCCTTTTCTCTTGAAGCTTTTAATATTTTTTTCTTTGTTCTGTACATTTGGTGTTTTGAGTATTATGTGGCAATTTTTGGTCCAACTTATTTGGTGTTCTGCAGGCTTCTTATACATTTGTAGGCATCTCTTACTTTGTTCTCAGTTTTCTTCTTTGACAGTGTTGAAAATATTTTCTTGGCCTTTGAACTGGGAATCTTCTTCTTTAATTAATATTTTTCTTAAATTTGTTCTTTTCATAGTCTCCCAAATTTTCTGGATGTTTTGTGTTAGAAACCTTGTAGATTTAAGATTTTCTTTGACTGGTGTATTGATTTTTTCTATCATATCTTTTGTGTGTGTGTGTGTGTGTGTAATTATGTATGCAAATAGATGTTTGCTAAATAGACACATCTTGCTTTTGCAGAATTTCTTATAACCGCCCATATCACTTTTCTGTTTTTTCTTCTATTGATTTTTATTAGATATCTTCTTCATTTACATTTCAAATGCTATCACAAAAATCCACTACACCCTCCCCCTGCCCTGCTCCCCAACCCACCTACTCCCACTTCCTCGCCCTGGTATTTCCCCGTACTGGGGCATATAATCTTCACAAGACCAAGGGCCTCTCCTCCCAATGATAGTCAACTAGGCCATCTTCTGCTACATATGCAGTTAGAGACACGAGCTCTGTGGGGGTGGGGGTACTGGTTAGTTCATATTGTTGTTCCACCTATAGGATTGCGGACCCCTTCAGCTCCTTGGCTACTTTCTCTAGCTCCTCCTCCATTGGGAGCTTTCTGTTCCATTCAATAGATGACTGTGAGCATCCACTTCTGTATTTGCCAGGCACTGTCATAGCCTCACAAGAGACAGATTTATCAGGGTCCTGTAAGCAAAATCTCATTGGTCTATGCAATAGTGTCTGGGTTTGGTGGCTGTTTATGGGATGGATTCCCTGGGTGGGGCAGTCTCTGGATGGTCCTTCCTTCTTTCTCAGCTCCAAACTTTGTCTCTGTAACTCCTTCCATGTGTATTTTGTTCCCCTTTCTAAGAAGGAACAAAGTATCTACACTTTGATCTTCCTTCTTCTTGAGTTTCATGTGTTTTGAAAATTGTATCTTGGGTATTCTACGTTTCTGGGTTAATAACACTAAGGATGATATCCTCCTGATACATTCATTTGTCCAAGAATTTCATAAATTCATTGTTTTTAATAGCTGAGTAGTACTCCATTGGGTAAATGTACCACATTTTCTGCATCCATTCCTCTGTTGAGGGACATCTGGGTCCTTCCCAGCTTCTGGCTATTATAAATAAGGCTGCTATGAACATAGTGGAGCATGTCTCCTTATTACAAGTTGGAACATCTTCTGGTTATATGCCCAGGAGAGGTATTGCTGGATCCTCCAGTAGTACTATATCCAATTTTCTGAGGAACCTCCAGACTGATTTCCAGAGTCGTTGTACAAGCTTGCAATCCCACCAGCAATGGAGGAATGTTTCTCTTTCACCACATCCTCTTTCACCATCTGCTCTCACCTGAATTTTTCATCTTAGCCATTCTGACTGGTGTGAGGTGGAATCTCAGGGTTGTTTTGGTTTGCATTTTCCTGATGATTAAGGATGTTGAACATTTTTTCAGGTGCTTCTCAGCCTTTTGACATTCCTCAGTTGAGAATTCTTTGTACCCCATTTTTAATGGGGTTATTTGATTTTCTGGAATCCAGCTTCTTGAGTTCTTTGTATATACTGGATATTAGTTCCCTATCTGATTTAGGATTGGTAAAGATCCTTTCCCAATCTATTGGTGGCCTTTTTGTCTTATTGACAGTGTCTTTTGCCTTACAGAAGCTTTGTAATTTTATGAGGCCCCATTTGTTGATTCTCAATCTTACAAGCACAAGCCATTGCTGTTCTGTTCAGGAATTTTTCCCCTGTGCCCATATCTTCGAGGCTTTTCCCCCACTTTCTCCTCTATAAGCTTTAGTGTCTCTGGTTTTATGTGGAGTTCTTTGATCCACTTAGACTTGAGCGTTGTACAAGGAGATAAGAATGGATCCATTCATATTCTTCTGCATCTATCATATCTTCTATGCCTGAGATTATCCCTCACACTCCTTGTATTCTCTTGGTGATGCTTGTGTCTATAGTTTCTCTTCTCTTACCTATTTTTTTTTTTTTTGTCTCCAGGTTTTCCTCAATTTGTTTATTTTTTCTATTTCCATTTTTTAGCTCTTGAACAGTTTTATTGATTTCTTTCACCTGTTTGATTATATTTTTCTGTATTTCTTTAAGGGATTTTCACTTCCTCTATAAAGGCCTCTAACATCTTCCCAAGGTTGGATATAAGGTCATTTTCTTGTGCTTCAGTGGTGTTATGATACCCAGGGCTTCCTGTAGTAAGATAGTAGGGTTCTGGTGGTGCCATATTGCCCTGGCTCTTGCTGAAGGTGTTCTTGTGATGGCCTTTAGTCGCCTGGTTGTTCCTGGTGTTGGCAATCCTCTAATAATGCTGGTAGAGTTGTGGGCCAGGAAATGGAGTACAGAAGAACAACTGCAATTTACCACTGTTGAGAGTACTTTAGGAGGACCATCGGGCAGGGGATTGGGTAGGAGGGGTCTCACATGATAGTCCCTGACTGCAGCAGGCCTCCAGTAATGTAGGTAGGGCCATGAGCTGGGAACTGAAGCTCTCAGAGGACAGAGTGGAGTTTGCTGCTGCTGCTGCTGCTGCTGCTGCTGCTGCTGCTGCTGCTGCTGCTGCTGCTGCTGCTGCTGCTGCTGGGCTTGTCCTGTGGGGGAAGGAGATCCAGGAAACAGTGGTTTTGGGTGAAAACCAAGGGGTTTCACTTGGTTTTCTTCTGTGCCAGTAAGTCTCCGGGGTGCAGCAGAGCTAGATGTGTATGCTGGGAAATGGAGCACACAGGGGCAAGATGGAGCTCACAGATACTAGATTTGTCCAGAGGGTGGGAGTGGGAAGGGCAACCCAGCATGAAGGGAATTGAGAAGGGGGTCTGACCTGGTAGTCTTTTATAACAGCAGGCCTGGAAAGGGAAATGGAATGAACAAGGAACAGGGTGGCCTTTACTTCTTCCAGCTTGCAGCTGATGTGTGTGTGTGTGTGCGGGGCAAAGTTGGAAGTTAGGGGGTCTCACTTAGCAGTCCAAGATGGCAGCAAGCATCTGGGGATGCAGGCAGGTTGTCCTATTATAAGGATGCAGGTTGAGCAACAGATGAGAAGCAGGCTACTAAGCAGCAACTCCTCCATGGCCTCTAAATCACCTCCTGCCCCCAGGTTTCCACCCTGCTTGAGTTCCTGTCCGGGATTTAGTCAATGACAAATATTCATGTAGAAGCATAAGCTAAATAAATGTTTTCCTATCCATGTTGTTTTGGGTCTTGGTGTTTAATTACAGCAATCGTAACAATAATCATTGTGATTTCATTGATTTATTATTGATATCCAGTCGATGTGGTTAACAAGAGATGAATGAAAAATGACAATTTTTTTGTTTTAACATATTTTTAAGTGAAATAGAATTCGATTACTTCTCGCCTCCCCTTTCTAACTCCAAACTTTCCCATGCTACTCACTCACCCTCAAGTTGATAGCCTCCTTTATTTGATTGTTAATGTTATATATATGGATATATGTACAAATATGCAAATATACTTGCTGCGTCCATTTTTATCTCTTGTATATATAGGGTTTCACTGAGTCTGACAAGGAATATTGGAGATTGTCCCAAGGGGAGATTATTTCTTTATTCTCTTGGAAGCCATTAGATGCTTTAATTTCTACATTAAGGTAAAAACTGAGAATACCCTCAAAAGTGTGTGCACATGAACATGAGAATTCTCTTAACATGTATTTTCTTTCTACTTTGCCGTTTTCATTCTTTAGAAATTTAAAAAATTCTTAGAACATCAGAAATTATTTTGAGACTTCCTATATGGCCTTTAAATTTTATTTCAACTCTTATCACTAAAATTCTGACTCCCAACACTCATTTGCTTTGTGAGAGTCTTCCAGAGGTCAACAGCATCCCACTTGTTAAAATTATAGTCATTAAAAGTCTGTGTACTCCAATGAGTTAAAAGCAATAAAAATATGTTACTATTCCTTTTTTATTATCAATGTTACTAAAATTGGAACCAAGAGGCATAATAATTATTGATAGAGGTGCCACTTCTCTGTGGATGAATTCTTTTCTTCCAAAGCATTGCTCTAAGTTGAAATTATTCTAAACTATGCAAAAATATGTCACCTAGAATATTCCATATTTCATTCTTTTTATTACTTTTATTCATTTCTAAAATGAAGATCAGCCTGTGTTTTATTTTTATGATGCTTTAGCTTATCAAGCATCAAATAAATCCCAAATGTTTACTAATAATATTAATATAGACCTTTCACAGATGGGAACAATTTAGATTGTATATTCCAGTAAAGCCATCAGTCACATTTATACTACAGAAAAATAATCTTCCTCATATCTTGGCCGCAAGTGAACTTGCTTTTAAATCATTTCCATTTACTTTTTTCTTCCCTCCCTTTGGAATGCATTTTTATATCAGCAACAAATAAATAGTAATGATTTGTGCTTTTGCTGCATGCATATTTTATCTGAGACACAGGGATGAAAAGAATCTAAGGATTCATCAGGAATATCCATAGGTACAAATGCTTACCATGGTCCTTCTCATCTATGGTATCAACACACAAAGAAGTCAATGGAAGAATAAAGGTTAGCTCCAAAAGTAAGGAAAGAAATCTGTGGTACAATATGCAGCTCTGGGTAGGAAAGACAAAAGGCAAAGTGATTCTTTTTTTTATTAGACATTTTCTCCATTTAAATTTCAAATGCTATCCCCTTTTGTAGTTTCCTCTCTGAAAGTCCCCTATACGCCATCCCCCCTGCTCCCCAACCCACCCACTCCTGCTTCCTGGCCCTGGAATTCCCCCTATACTGGGGCATGGAATCTTTGCAAGACCAAGGACCTCTCCTCCCATTGATGGCTGTCTAGGAACACTTATTGTATGATAAATATATTCACACAGGTACATCTTAGGAAGTACATAATGAAGGAATGAAGTCTGCAGAAAGAGGGTTACTTGAATGATAGCAGGAAGACCAGATAATACAGACAGTATCTTTCTAGAGCATGTAAAAAATAGAAAATGGAAGTCAAAGAGTTGAAAGGGAAAAAAAATATAGACATGGTAATTTTCTGTTCTTTTTGTGGTTAAAAAGTCACATATTGGAATAACTGCAGATACTAAATTAAAGGAAAACATGAGAAACTTTGGTATGATATTTAAACATGACTCAAATCTTTGGAACATCCCAGGATCTTGCACTTCGAAGCAATTTTCAAATTAATGTTCTCTCCAAAAAACTGTCATGCGGAAGTTCAGCAATATTTCTGTGTTTCACATCAAGTTCACATTCTTCTAATAAATTCATGTAAACATTAATAAATTTGACTAAAATATTAGAAAATAATAAAATGTTTCGCATGTCTATTCATCTGTCTATTAATATTATCTTGTGTTTGTCCAGTGAGAGAAATATTGGGAACCCTGTTAAATAAATACTAATAAATTCTAGCTATGGTTTGTGTTTCTCCTCTGCTCTTATCAGTGTGAGGTGTATACATATGTATGGGTGCTTGTGGGTGAGCAAGGGCACATGTATGCCATGTGCAATAGCAATTTAAGGCCAGAGGATAACATCTGGGGTAGCCAGATGGAGACATAAAACTTGGTAAGTGTACATGGCTGACTGTCTGGGCAGTGAGCCTCAGAGACTCGCTGGTCTCTGCCTCCTCAGCCCTGGGCTTATAAGCATGAGCTTCTCCAATGTGATGCTATTTTCCCTGGGTTCTGAGGATCAGACTCAGACCTTCTTGCTTGGCTGAACTCTCTCCCATTTCACATTATTAATTCTTATTTCTGTCACCAACTTACTAGCAAGTTTCACATCCTTGAGATGAACAAGGTAAGACAAGTCAATTAAACTGGAGAGAGGTATATTTCTTCACAAACTTTCAATCTGCAGTTTTATATCCCTGCTGCACTGAGAAGAAGGCATCATGGAGCATTGCAGCAGGAAACCATGTAGAGAAGAAGGTTTATTTCCTAGAAGCCAAACAGCAAATAAAAAAGAAAGGATGGAAATCCCAATTTCCTTGAAACAGCATGACCCCAATGTAGTGACTTTCATCCTCAAGGCTCTCCCTCCTAAGCTGTCTATCATTTCCCAAGAACATGCTAGACTGGTGATCCTGCATTTAACAACTGGAATTTGAGAATGTGTATCATCCAGCACACAAGAAGTAGTAAATCTACTACCTCATTTACACGCACATGTCTTTTTTGCCACATTCAAGTTTTATTGAAGCCAACCAAGCCAAATCATTAAATAATTATGATAAAGTGCGATTAATTAAAATGAAGAGTTACTTAGGTCCCATTTGGGTTGATACCCCTAACACCTCAAAGAAACTCATTTACCACTAAGAAGCCCAAAGGGGGAAATTGCATAAGGTTCCCTAGAATTTTAACCATTCCATTGAAAAGATAATACAAAATTTAAATACTGGTTATAAATATTGGAGAGATAGAAAACAACACATATAAAAATACTCTGGCTGTCAGAGAAGGGTGAAATCCAAAAACATCATCTAATACAGTTTTCTGCCCCTCCTTCTCAAGAGACACATAACAGGGGGATTTCTAAAAGTTGTCTTGGTTTTTTTGGGAGTGGAAGAGTGTTAGAAAATAAACATGGGGATGGAGAGATCTCTCGGAGGTTAAGGGTAAGGGCTGCTCTCTCAGAGGTCTCAAGTTCAGCTTCTAGCACCAACATCTGCAAGTTCACAACCTGTCTACCTTTGACTCCAGCTCCAAAGGATCTGATGCTATCTTCCGGCCTCTGGTGGTACCTTCACATTATAACACACACACACACACACACACACACACACACACACACACGCAAAAGTAAATATAAATCCTTTAAACAAAATAAACCTAATGAGTCCAAGATTCTTTTGGAGTAATAACAAGACAATCTCCAAGAAACATACTTTTATTTGTGAAAGCTCTATATTAAGATTCTGTTGCTTGGAGAACATGATCATGTTATCTTCAGTAATTCATGGTACTGGACATTAATACAATAAAAAAACACTCTGATGATGGGTTTTCACTGTTCCTTTTCCCTAGATATAATGAATATGCCTTGTGCATTCTTGCCTCCAGCAACAAATGGGAAGAAAGATCATTAACTAATCAACTGAGTGCTTGAAACCTTCTGAAATTTTTGAGCTGAGGTTTTTGTTACCGAATTCCCCTCACTTCTACCCCCGTGCTGCTGTAACTTCATGTGATTATGTGATCATTTTATATTACTGAAAAGTCACTGTCTGCTAAGGTAGAAAGTAAATATCCAAGGTTGTGGTGAATTTTACACTGGGTTTTCATAGATAACCCATGAAAATAAGGCTTAAGCATCAAAGGAGTGGAAACAGCTGCTAAGAACCACTGATAGTTGGAGAAGTAAACATGGCAGCATTTTAAGTTATGGAGAGAGATTGAGAAGAACTGTATGATTGAACAGACATGAAGGTAGCAGGGGAAGCTGAAGAGCTTACTCAGTGGTTAGAACTGTTCCTTGAACCCACAAGGTATCAAACAGTCACCTGTAACCCTGTTCCAGAGGTTCTGAAGTCCTCCTCTGACCTTTAGGAGCACCGTACACACAGTGTACATAAATACATGCATCCAAGCACTCATACACATAAAATAAAAATAAGTCTATGAAGAAAGGACATAAAAGACAATTTTCTTGAAAAATGCAAGACTATAAATATTATAGTAGGAATATCAGAAATTAAATAAAAATGTAGAATTTTTAGTAAATAAAAAATATATTAAATGCATAACTAGAATGTGTCAAACACTCCCAGCTTACCTTGTTTCCTGGATTTAGAAATTTGTGTTGCTGTCAGATTAGGCAATTCTCAAGAGTACTGTCTGAGTGACTAAATCCTGCATAGAGGGTGGGAGGGAATTTCTACAAACAAGATGGAGACTGGACCATGAATTTTTAGCTGTGGACATTGAAGGAACGTCAGACAGTCCTCCAACCTCTTGGCTCTGTTCTCACACCACTGTTACATGTTTCTGAGACACAATAGCTCCCCTCTCTTGTGCAAGGTTGGCTTCTATATGATTGGATATTGTTACCTATCATGTGAGGTCCCTCATTCTTCTTCCCGTATGTGTTGGTTCTGCAAATGCTCAACATCTGGAAAGACTAGAGAGAAGCTTTCTCCTGTCAAATATTAGTTATATAGAAAGTAGCTAAGTAAAAATGGTGGTAAAAACTATTCACTGTGGAAAAAAAATCTGATATATAATATATATCTGATATATATAATAGGGGACTAAAAATGACTAAGAAAGCCATGAATATCAGAGAGCTACTTTACCGAGTAAACTTCTTTAAAGTTAGTCAGGTTGCTAAAAATAGAATAAATATAAAATTGTTGAAATGATTTAACATCTTACTTTTCACCCATTCTAGAAACAAAGTTCCACTCTTCCGGTCAGAAAAGCACCGGGGTAGCTAGGGTGCAGGGACGGCTGACACTCACCAGCTACCCACAACACCGGCCACAGGATTTTGAGACTGCTGGTGAGTGGAACACAGCTTCTGCTCCAGTCCAATCACGCGGGACCTGAGACTGCTTTGGTTGGGGAGGCAGAAATCCGGCCTACATAGGGCCACAAGCCTCTTCCGGTCAGAAAAGCACCGGGGTAGCTAGGGCGCAGGGTCGGCTGACACTCGCAACAGGATCTTAAGACTTCTGGTGACTGGAACACAGCTTCTGCTCCAATCCAATAGCGTGCAGGACCTGAGACTGCACTAGTTAGGGAAGCAGAAACCGGCCTGAGTAGGGGCCACAGGCCTCATCCGGCTGGACCAGCACCAGGGTAGCTAGAGCGCAGGGTCGGCTGACACCCGCCAGCTACCCACGACCCCCGCCATAGGATTTTGAGATTGCTGGTGAGTGGAACACAGCTTCTGCTCCAATCTTTAAACAGTGACAATGACAACAACTAACCCCAGAGATTACCAGATGGCAAAAGGTAAACGTAATAATCTTACTAACAGAAACCAAGACCACTCACCATCATCAGAACCCAGCACTCCCACTTCGCCCAGTCCAGGGCACCCCAACACACCGGAAAAGCTAGACCCGGTTCTAAAAGCATATCTCACGATGATGGTAGAGGACTTCAAGAAGGACTTTAATAACACACTTAAAGAAATACAGGAGAACACTGCTAAACAGGTAGAAGACATTAAAGAGGAAGCACAAAAATCCCTTAAAGAATTGCAGGAGAACACTGCTAAAGAGTTACAAATCCTTAAAGAAAAACAGGATAACATAATCAAACAGGTAGAAGTCCTTAATGAAAAACAGGAAAACACATCCAAACAGATGATGGAAATGAACAAAACCATACTAGACCTTAAAAGGGAAGTAAACACAATAAAGAAAACCCAAAATGAGGCAACACTGGAGATAAAAACCCTAGGAAAGAAATCTGGAACCATAGATACCAGCATCACCAACAGAATACAAGAGATGGAAGAGAGAATCTCAGGTGCAGAAGATTCCATAAAGAACATCGGCACAACAATCAAGGAAAATGTAAAATGCAAAAAGATCCTAACTGAAAACATCCAAGAAATACAGGACACAATGAGAAGACAAAACCTACAGATAATAGGAGTGGATGAGAATGAAGATTTTCAACTCAAAGGACCAGCAAACATCTTCAACAAAATTATAGAAGAAAACTTCCCAAATCTAAAGAAAGAGATGCCCATGAACATACAAGAAGCCTACAGAACTCCAAATAGACTGGACCAGAAAAGAAATACCTCCCGACACATAATAATCAGAACAACAAA
Source organism: Mus caroli (assembly GCF_978045245.1). NCBI lineage: Eukaryota > Metazoa > Chordata > Mammalia > Rodentia > Muridae > Mus > Mus caroli. The sequence goes on along the minus strand of NW_028227262.1, from coordinate 68,348,441 downwards.
TGCTCTAAATAAAGATAGAATACTAAAAGCAGTAAGAGAAAAAGGCCAAGTAACATATAAAGGCAAGCCTATCAGAATTACACCAGATTTTTCACCAGAGACTATGAAAGCCAGAAGATCCTGGACAGATGTTATACAGACACTAAAAGAACACAAATTCCAGCCCAGGCTACTATACCCAGCCAAACTCTCAATTAACATAGATGGAGAAACCAAAGTATTCCACGACAAAACCAAATTCACACATTAACTCTCCACGAATCCAGCCCTTCAAAGGATAATAACAGAAAAAAAAAACAATACAAGGACAGGAACCACGCCCTAGAAACAACAAGGAGGTAATCCCTCAACAAACCTAAAAGAAGACAGCCACAAGAACAGAATGCCAACTTTAACAACAAAAATAACAGGAAACAACAATTACTTTTCCTTAATATCTCTTAATATCAATGGACTCAACTCCCCGATAAAAAGATATAGACTAACAAACTGGCTACACAAACAAGACCCAACATTTTGCTGCTTACAGGAAACTCATCTCAGAGAAAAAAATAGACACTACCTCAGAATGAAAGGCTGGAAAACAATTTTCCAAGCAAATGATATGAAGAAACAAGCTGGAGTAGCCATTCTAATATCTGATAAGATTGACTTCCAACCCAAAGTCATTAAAAAAGACAGGGAGGGAAACTTCATACTCATCAAAGGTAAAATCCTCCAAGAGGAACTATCAATCCTGAATATCTATGCTCCAAATACAAAGGCAGCCACATTCATTAAAGAAACTTTAGTAAATCTCAAAGCACACATTGCACCTCATACAATAATAGTGGGAGACTTCAACACACTACTTTCACCAATGGACAGATCGTGGAAACAGAAACTAAACAGGGACACAGTGAAACTAACAGAAGTTATGAATCAAATGGATCTGGCAGATATCTACAGAACATTCTATTCTAAAACAAAAGGATATACCTTCTTCTCAGTACCTCATGGTACCTTCTCCAAAATTGACCACATAATTGGTCACAAAAGAGTCCTCAACAGATACAAAAATATTGAAATTGTCCCATGCATCCTATCAGATCACCATGGACTAAGGCTGATCTTCAATAACAAAATAAATAATAGAAAGCCAACATTCACGTGGAAACTGAACAACACTCTTCTCAATGATACCTTGGTCAAGGAAGGAATAAAGAAAGAAATTAAGGACTTTTTAGAGTTCAATGAAAATGAAGCCACAACATACCCAAATTTATGGGACGCAATGAAAGCATTTCTAAGAGGAAAACTCATAGCTCTGAGTGCCTCCAAAAGGAAACTAGAGAGAGCACACATTAGCAGCTTGACAACATACCTAAAAGCACTAGAACAAAAGGAAGCAAATTCACCCAAGAGGAGTAGAAGGCAGGAAATAATCAAACTCAGGGGCAAAATCAACCAAGTGGAAACAAGTAGAACTATTCAAAGAATCAACCAATCAAGGAGCTGGTTCTTTGAGAAAATCAACAAGATAGATAAACCCTTAGCCAGACTCACTAGAGGGCACAGGGAAAGCATCCTAATTAACAAAATCAGAAATGAAAAAGGAGACATAACAACAGATCCTGAAGACATCCAAAACACCATCAGATCCTTCTACCAAAGGCTATACTCAACAAAACTGGAGAACCTGGATGAAATGGAGAAGTTCCTAGACAGATACCAGGTACCAAAGTTGAATCAAGATCAGGTTCATGATCTAAACAGCCCTATAACCCCCAAAGAAATAGAAGCAGTCATTAATAGTCTCCCAACTAAAAAAAGCCCAGGACCAGATGGGTTTAGTGCAGAGTTCTATCAGACCTTCAAAGAAGATCTAATCCCAGTTCTTCACAATCTATTCCACAAAATAGAAACAGAAGGTACTCTACCCAACTCATTCTATGAAGCCACAATTACTCTGATACCTAAACCACAAAAAGACCCAACAAAGATAGAAAACTTCAGACCAATATCCCTTATGAATATTGATGCAAAAATCCTCAATAAAATTCTTGCTAACCGAATCCAAGAACACTTCAAAACAATCATCCATCCTGACCAAGTAGGTTTCATCCCAGGGATGCAGGGATGGTTCAATATACGGAAATCCATCAACGTAATCCAGTATATAAACAAACTCAAAGACAAAAACCACATGGTCATCTCGTTAGATGCGGAAAAAGCATTTGACAAGATCCAACACCAATTCATGATAAAAGTCTTGGAAAGATCAGGAATTCAAGGCCCATACCTAAACATGATAAAAGCAATCTACAGCAAACCAGTAGCCAACATCAAAGTAAATGGTGAGAAGCTTGAAGCAATCCCTCTAAAATCAGGGACTAGACAAGGCTGTCCACTTTCTCCATACCTATTCAACATTGTACTTGAAGTCCTAGCCAGAGCAATTCGACAACAAAAGGAGATCAAAGGGATACAAATTGGAAAAGATGAAGTCAAAATATCACTTTTTGCAGATGATATGATAGTATATATAAGTGACCCTAAAAATTCCACCAGAGAACTCCTAAACCTGATAAACAGCTTCGGTGAAGTAGCTGGATATAAAATTAACTCAAACAAATCAATGGCCTTTCTCTACCCAAAGAATAAACAGGCTGAGAAAGAAATTAGGTAAACAACACCCTTCTCAATAGTCACAAATAATATAAAATATCTTGGCGTGACTCTAACTAAGGAAGTGAAAGATCTGTATAATAAAAACTTCAAGTCTCTGAAGAAAGAAATTATAGAAGATCTCAGAAGATGGAAAGATCTCCCATGCTCATGGATTGGCAGGATCAACATTGTAAAAATGGCTATCTTGCCAAAAGCAATCTACAGATTCAATGCAATCCCCATCAAAATTCCAAATCAATTCTTCAACGAATTAGAAAGTGCAATCTGCAAATTCATCTGGAATAACAAAAAACCTAGGATAGCAAAAACTCTTCTCAAGGATAAAAGAACCTCTGGTGGAATCACCATGCCGGACCTAAAGCTTTACTACAGAGCAATTGTGATAAAAACTGCATGGTACTGGTATAGTGACAGACAAATAGACCAATGGAATAGAATTGAAGACCCAGAAATGAACCCACACACCTATGGTCACTTGATCTTCGACAAGGGAGCTAAAAACATCCAGTGGAAGAAAGACAGAATTTTCAACAAATGGTGCTGGCACAACTGGTTGTTAACATGTAGAAGAATGTGCATCGATCCATTCCTATCTCCTTGTACTAAGGTCAAGTCTAAGTGGATCAAGGAACTACACATAAAACCAGAGAGACTGTAACTTATAGAGGAGAAAGTGGGGAAAATCCTTGAAGATATGGGCACAGGGGTAAAATTCCTGAATAGAATAGTAATGGCTTGTGCTGTAAGATCGAGAATGGACAAGTGGGACCTCATGAAACTGCAAAGTTTCTGCAAGGCTAAAGACACTATCAATAAGACAAAAAAACCACCAACAGATTGGGAAAGATCTTCAACTATCCTAAATCAGATAAGGGAATAATATCCAATATATATAAAGAACTCAAGAAGGTGGACTCCAGAAAGTCAAATAACCCCATTAAAAAATGGGGCTCAGAACTGAACAAAGAATTCTCACCTGAGGAATACTGAATGGCAGAGAAGCACCTGAAAAAATGTTCAACATCCTTAATCATCAGGGAAATGTAAATCAAAACAACCCTGAGATCCCACCTCACACCAGTCAGAATGGCTAAGATCAAAAATTCAGGTGACAGCAGATGCTGGCGAGGATGTGGAGAAAGAGGAATACTCCTCCATTGTTGGTGGGATTGCAAGCTTGTACAACCACTCTGGAAATCAGTCTGGCGGTTCCTCAGAAAATTGGACATAGTACTACCGGAGGATCCAGCAATACCTCTCCTGGGCATATATCCAGAAGATGTCCCAACTGGTAAAAAGGACACATGCTCCACTATGTTCATAGCAGCCCTATTTATAATAGCCAGAAGCTGGAAAGAACCCAGATGTCCCTCAACAGAGGAATGAATACAGAAATTATGGTACATTTACACAATGGAGTACTACTCAGCTATTAAAAAGAATGAATTTATGAAATTCCTAGCCAAATGGATGGACCTGGAGGGCATCATCTTGAGTGAAGTGACACAATCACAAAAGAACTCACACAATATGTATTCACTGATAAGTGGATATTAGCCCAAAACTTAGGATACCCAAGATATAAGATACAATTTGCTAAACGCATGAAACTTAAGAAGAATGAAGACCAAAGTGTGGACACTGTGCCCCTTCTTAGAATTGGGAACAAAACACCCAGGGAAGGAGTTACAGAGACAAAGTTCGTAGCTGTGATGAAAGGATGGACCATTTAGAGACTGCCGTATCCAGGGATCCATCCCATAAGCAGCTTCTAAACGCTGACACCATTGCATACACTAGCAAGATTTTGCTGAAAGGACCCAAATATAGCTGTCTCTTGTGAGACAATGCCGGGGCCTAGCAAATACAGGAGTGGATGTTCACAGTCAGCTATTGGATGTATCACAGGGCTCCCAATGGAGAAGCTAGAGAAAGTACCCAAGGAGCTAAAGGGATCTGCAACCATATTGTTGGAACAACATGATGTACTAACCAGAACCCCGGAGCTCTTGTCTCTAGCTGCATATGTATCGAAAGATGGCCTAGTCGGCCATCAATGAAAAGAGAGGCCCATTGGACTTGCAAACTTTATATGCCCCAATATAGGGGAATGCCAGGGCCAAAAGAATGGGAATGGGTGGGTAGGGAAGTGGGGGGCGCTATGGGGGACTTTTGGGATAGCATTGGAAATGTAATTGAGGAAAATATGTAATAAAAATATTAAAAATTAAAAAAAAAAAGAAACAAAGTTCCAGTACCAACTCCCACCTTCAAAGTAAGTAAACAGGCGTTTGTGACCCATCTTAGAATTTAGTAAAACTTTAAGCACTTAGCAGGGATTTCTGCCAAGTTGTTTAGACCTTCTTAATACTGCTTGATTAATTATGAATATAACTTCAAATTACTAATTTCATTTTCAGTAATAAGTTTTTGCAGGCAAACTAAATGCCACATATACTTATCATAGAGGAAAGAATGTGAAGTTGATACTTGCAAAATATTATAGCTATTTATTTGTGTGTGTGTGTGTGTGTGTTTGTGCACACATACACGTCCATGGATGTGTGCCTATATGCACAAATGTGTGTGCTTGCATGTGTGTATGCTGTGTATATGTTTGCCTGTGAGTATGTGAGCTTGTTTGCATTTGTGAGAAGGTCAGAACAGTATATGGGGATTGGTTCTCCCTCACACAACATGCATCCTAGGAATCCAACTCAGCTTTTCAGGATAAGCTGCAAGTGCCTTTCTATACTGAGCCTGGAAATTTCAAATTTAAGTCTCTCTCTCTCTCTCTCTCTCTCTCTCTCTATATATATATATATATATATACACATCACTAAAGCAGAATTTAAAAAAGAAAAGCAATGTTACATTTAGTCAGAATGGCAATAAATAAATAAGTAAATAGGTGGGAAACGGAGTCTTGATTTTGTGTTCTGCTTTGTTTACCTCGATTTACGAACAGCATCCCGTGAAGAAGATATTAATTTAATAAATATATGTATAACTTTCAAAATTAGAGAGAATCAAGAAAGTTACCAGCAGAATTCTTTAAAAAGTAGTGTGCAGTGTAGTATTCATCTTCCTAACCACAGAAGGAATTAAAAAGTATTAGCATAGCTTAGTGAAATTTTAATGCAAGAAAGAAAAAGGAGATCAGGTTTATCATTGCAAATCAATTGGCTACAGCTAGACGAGCACCAGCTAGCTCATACTGGGGAGTAATAAACAAGACTCTATAAAGAATGAATCATGTCAGATTAATCTAATTTCCTTATATGTCAGACTGACTTCTGAGATCAAGGAAAAGTAATAGATTAAATATATCTTGTTGTTAACAAGATTTTCGATGGTGTTCCATTTAACACCATCAATCATTATAAAAACAAAGCAAAATATGGCTGAGTCTGTAGGTAACAGAGGGTCTGGCATTTGTTCTGAGAGTGTTGAGAAGATGATGCTGTTGACTGTTATAGGCTGGGATGCGTGGCAGTCCCTACCTTTCCCTACCCTTTTCCATGATGGGCAAAAGTAGAGTATTTAGGTAAATGGTGTAGCTTTTTAACCAGTTGTATGTTTTTTATTTTGTGAAAGTACCTATGTGTACATATGTGTATTAAGTGTGTGCCTGACACTCTTGGAGTGTAGAAGAACTTGTTGACTCTTCTGTATAGTAACAAAAGAACTGTGAGCCACGCAATGTAGGCATAGAGAATTGAATCCAGCGTCTGAGAAGGAAGTACTCTGTGGCTGAGCCAGTTCTCCGGTCCCTAAATGAAGATTATTTTCTTAAACCAGGGTCCACTCACAATGTGAGTGAACTAAGTGAAGAGGAATATAAAAAGCACAGATGGAGCATGTCAGTTACAGAGACTCTGTAAGAAAGCTGACATTGATATTATTTCCATCACCGTATTGGCTGGAGGGCATTTAGACATGTAAATTACTTTTTAGACTCTAGGACGTGAACATTTCACATTTTATTCATTGCTGGGGTGATTCCACTTTGGATGGCCTCAAAAATTGAATTATTGGAAAAATACTCAACACAAATTTAATTGAACAATGAAAAATAAATTATTTCTGCAGTGTTAAAACAAAAAAAAATAATGAATGAAAATTACAGAAATTACAGCTTTATATCCAGTTAATTTAGAAATAATAACCAATCAGTCCTATTTCCATGAGGTCTAGTAGGTTTAGTTACTTCTCCACTTAACAAGTTTCATACTACAGGTTTATATTTATTCATGTCTATAAAACTTGCCAAGACATAGTCTAATTTCCTTTAAGTAATCTGATTTGTATAACACAAAGCTACTTCTGTTTATAATTTGTTTGACATTAGCTTACACTTAAAGATGCTTCCTTTTCACTTAAGCCCAACTTCAACTGTATAACTCTTTGAAGGGTCATATAACTTAAGGCTGAAAAAACTAGCATGCTTATTTTATATGTACATCATATCCATTATACCTTTTTATGAAGCAAAATAATTTAATATCAAATTAATTTATAGATACATAGTTTCCACTTTACTTTTTCCTCTATGTTCAATATTTGTGCAGTTCAGGAGAAATAGAATGTACAAATTTAGGGCCAGGTATTGAGGTATACCAGCCTTCATAAGCTGGGCGTGGTGCTGCTCAGCTGCAGTTGATTTTTTTTTTCTTTTTTGGAAGTGGTTGTGGTTTCTTTCTGCATTAGGCCATTGACTGTGGGTACTTTTAAAGGATTTGATTGATTGATTGATTGATTGATATACTTTGCCTGCATGTGTCTATGTACATGCCCTGATGACAAAGGCTGAAGAGAACATCAGGTCCTCAGGAACTGGGGTTATAGGTGGTTGGTTGCAGCAGCATGTGCTCTCAAAACCTGATCTGGAATCTCCATGAGAGCAGCCAGTACTCTTATCCCCCCAAGCAATCTGTCCAGACTCATGGCTTGTACTCTCAATCTGTTAAGCAATGCAAAGCTGTATTTGTCTCTACAGATAAACTCACTATAACTGAAGCTGAAAATACAATTAATTATACTATTATGACTTCATATTTTAATAGCTTTAATTGTCTGCTATGGAGTTGAGGCATTATGAAACATTATTTAAAGCCGTGAGAAATTTTAATGACAGATGAGACTATTAGGCTTAGTAACATCCCATTGACCAAATCAAGTCTTCCAGCCCATAGGCAAATATGGTGCATTTTCACAGCATGGATGTGGCAAGTAAATGAATATAGTGTTTTTAAACAGGAAATGGAAGTATCAGTACAGGTCTGGAATCCCAGCACTATGGAGGTAGAGGCAGCTGGATCTCTAAGTCAGCTTAATACATGAGTTCCAGGTCAGCCAGATCTACATAGTAAGATATTGTGTTTAAAAAGAAGTGAATAAAATTAGAATGTCTTATTTATATTGAAAATAGATTTTTCTCTCATATAATACATTCTCACTACAGTTATTTTCGGTCCTATTCTCCCAGCTCTGTCCCCCAGCAACCTCCCCTGGCCCGATTTTCTCCCATTCCATTCCCCTCAGAGAAAAACAGTCTTCCAAGAGAGAACAGCCAACCAAAATGAAACAAGGTACAATATGACAAAGCAAAAGTCCTTATATCAAGGCTGAAGAAGGGCACTGAATAGGAGTAAGAGAGTCCCATGATCAAGCAGAAATGTCTGAGATATACTGGTTCCCAGTGTTAGGAGTCCCACAAAAGCACCAAGCTAACAACCATAACATGGACACAGAGGATGTGATGCAGACCCTTGCAGGCCCTGTGCTTGCTGCTTGTCTTTGTTCTTATCTCTCTATGCTCCTTGCTTTTCCTGCAGCAATCATAAGATCTAGAACTGTTTCCTTAAGAAGGCACCGCCACTTCTGCTCATATGCATATTCACTTTTCTTTTAGGAAACTCTAGATGGGAACCATTTTTTTTCCACAATCATCCATTTGTAGATTGGTTTTATCACATGTATTTTTGTGGAAACTTTGTGAATGTATGTGTGTATGTGTGCTCCTTGCATTCTCATTGAGAAGATTTGAAGAAAAAAAATCCACACCAATTTATGGAAGTAAAAATACACTCTCAAAGAATCAAGTGACTGGCCAAGGTCATCCTCAGTTCAAGTGCAATCATGGCTTTTTGGTACTCCATTCTGCTGAATCATTCCTTCTCTGCCCTGAATGTTGATTTTAGAATAAAACTGATTCTTAATTTTACCTCCCTTTAATGAATATTCATAAACACAACTGGTTTAAACAAGAAGTAGCTTTTCACCTTTGATGACTGCTGGTGATTTTATGGAGGGATCTCAGAACATATCAATGAAAACATCTTGCCCTGACTGAGCTAAGACTAAAAATAAATGCTATTTCATTCTTTCATACTGATAGCTGGGTCAGGGTTTCATAATAGGTTAAACTGTTGCACAAATCAGATAGAGTGCTCAGGTTGTATTGAGGACACTCTTTTCCAGACCCCTTTCAATGACCGTCTTCTACCTGACAATGCCAGCATACCAAACTCAAGACCCAGTCAAACCAATAGCCTAACACCTGTTCACAGATATTTATTTTATTCCAAGCTCTCAATTGCTATGCCAAAGAAGTCAGGTACTATCAATGGTGGACCATTTTTACTATGTGTTTTAAATGTGGTTATCACTAGAGTGATTCTCTGGTTATGTTCTCCTGAGCGTAAATTGGTAAATCTCAGTAATGTGCACAGTGGTTCAAGTATTTACTCACAATTTCATGTCCAGCTCTTTTATCTGTATTCTCTTCTTGCCCTAAGATAAGAACTTGGTACCCCAAGTCAGCGATGGTCAATGTCAGGCATGTTTTTCAGCTCATTCACACTCACATTGTAAATCAGGTTGTTAGTGAAAGGAAAGTTTAAAATAAGTAGGTGTAGAACATTCTCCACCAAACCAAAATATTCAATCTTTGAGGGAGGCTATCATCAACTCAAAAAATAGGAAACTTATCAGACTCAGGTGGTGAACTAACCTAAGGAATCTCAGAAGCTCCTGGAGCCTACAAGTTTCACAGGCCCCTCCTTCTCCCTGATGTCATATCAGCAATAAGAATGGTGGGGGAAGGGCTGGTGAGATGGCTCAGTGGGTAAGAGCACCCGACTGCTCTTCCGAAGGTCCAGAGTTCAAATCCCAGCAACCACATGGTGGCTCACAACCATCTGTAACGAGATCTGGGGCCCTCTTCTGGAGTGTCTGAAGACAGCTACAGTGTACTTACATATAATAAATAAATAAATCTTTTAAAAAAATCTAATTAAAAAAAAAAAAAAAGAACGGCGGGGGAAGAGAAGGGTCTCTATTATGTGAGCTGCCTGTAAGTCATGAAGGGATGCAGCTTTCATGAGTTGTCATCAATGCCAGAGTAGGCTTCTTGATTATGCATTTTTTTGAGTCCCCCATATGTGTGTGTGTGTGTACCTGTGCATGTGAACATGTAAGTGTCTGTGCCTGTGTGTATGTATTTGCCTTTGTGTGTGTGTGTGTGTGTGTGTCTGTGTGTGTGTGTTAATTATCTATATTTACAGGTTAGAGGACAAGTTATAAGAGTCAGGCCTCAGCTGGGCGTGGTGGCACACGCCTTTAATCCCAGCACTCGGGAGGCAGAGGCAGGCGGATTTCTGAGTTTGAAGCCAGCCTGGTCTACAAAGTGAGTTCCAGGATAGCCAGGGCTACACAGAGAAACCCTGTCTCGAAAAAAAAACCAAAAAAAAAAAAGAGTCAGGCCTCTCCTTCTATCATATGGGTTATAGGGATCAAATTCAGGTCCTTGGGCTTGGTAATATGCACATTCATATACTGAGAAATTGTTTAGGACAAGATATCAGTCATTAAAAAAAAGATCCGGGAGTGATGGCACACGCCTTTAATCCCAGAACTGGGGAGGCAGAGGCAGACAGATTTCTTAGTTTGAGGCCAGCCTGCTCTACAGAGTGAGTTCCAGGACAGCCAGGGCTACACAGAGAAACCCTGTCTCTAAAAACAAAAACAAAAACAAAAACAAAAACAAAACAAACATAAAAACACTCAACAAATTTTTGATGTTGCTCTCAACTGCAGAGCTTGGATAATGAACCGGGGTTCATAAACTGACATATATCTTGTATCTCAGAACAAGGTCTGCCATGAAACATCACCCCACCAATTTGGGGAGTCAGATATTTTTTGATGTCCTATTGGAACATCTTAAAGACGAATTCATTCTGCACTTTCAGGGAGTTGTCACGAACTGCTAATGATGGTGACACACGTTAGAAAATTATACCAGGTAAATGCATTATAACCAACCTCTATTCCCAGAGGGTCTGTAGTGCTTAGCCTAATAACTACAGTTCTTTCCCAGTCACTCCACACCTGCACTGCAGAGCATTCATGCTGGGAATCAGCAGTTTTCTAGTCCACATGCAAGGACAAGTCTTTTACTGCATGTGTGTATTATATTCATCTGTTCCTTGTCAAGGTCCTAAGGGAACATGCTCCTTATATTGAAGAGTAGTTATTTAGCTTTAAAAAATATGAATCATCACTATTGCATTTTGAAAGTAGATGGAATGAGCAGTGTCAAAAATGAGTATTTATTTGAGCCTCCAGGGACCTATCTATAGCAACAGGAAGCATAATGCTAGGCTTGACACACCAGATATATCCCACACAGCAGAGTTTCATTACAATCATTTTTTTCCCAGAAAAATCAGAATCCAGTAGAAGAATTGAACTCTAAGTGGCTAGTGTCCTCCCAAAGCCACTCTCCAACCTGGCGCTACTCTGCTTTTCTCTAAGGCCAGGAGAAGCAACTTATAATGATATATATTTTTGCCCACCTTTAACCCCTTTTAGCAGGAGCTGTGCCACGTCTGCCTCCTGAAACATTAGCCAGATGAACCCTCTAGCAGTTTGTCTATTTCTTCTCATTACACTAATGTGGAAAATGAACTACGAAGCATGCTTCCTCTCCTGTTAGGCTAGGAACACATTTATAAGGACATCAGCGAGACTGTTCCTTTCATTTTGTCCCCAGATTCTCCCTCAGCAGCTGCATCTCTCTAACCACTTGTAATTTCTCTTCATTATCCTGCAATATGAGGCAAGGGAGACTCTTTTGTTGCAAGTGGCTATAGACATGACTGTCATTGGGTCCATTATTAGGTCAGTGGTGTGAGCTCGGAGAACAAAGGCAATGGGCATAGTAGTTGGTGGGAGATATTAAAGTCACTAAATTACCACAAAGGATCCAGAGAGGAAAGAGATCATTGCCTTTGTTTTCACAGATCATGAGCAGATACCAAATGGCTTTTGCAAGGTCAAGGAAAGCAGCAGGGCACAGAGGGAAGATGCAAATAACTTAAGCCCTTACCACAGCATATTTTCTAGGGTTGAGAGCTGCAGACTTTGTTCTTTTTCCTTTGTACATCCATCCAAGTAGACGGATGCTTTCTCCCTTTATCACTTTATCTGTTTGATACTCACTGTCTTATTTCCTTTATGTATGTTGATAATTTATGTTACTTCTTAAACAAGAATAAAAACTTGACTTTGGGTAATTCTTAGAGAAAGCCTTCTACAAATGTGTGTGTGTTCACTTATGTACATGTGTACAGGTGTGCGTGTGTATAATGTGTATGCACAATTGTGTACATGTATTTGGAGACCAGGGATATATCCTAAATTCCCTAAATCCCTGTTGTTCATAAGGTGATGTCCACAATATTTTTCACAGTTATTTTTTAATTATGCATATGTGCATGCATATGTATGGGTATGTGCAGTTATATGCAGATGGCCACAGTGTCCAGAGACACACAGTCAGATCTCTTGGAACTGGATTTACAGGCAGTAGTGAGCCACCAGATTCAGTCTTAAGATGAAACCTGGTTCTTCTTGAAGAACAGTAATTGCTCTTCATTGCTGAGCCTTCTCTTCAGCACCAGTCCTGCTTATTGAGATAAGGTCTCTCACTTGTGCAGAACTTACCAAGTACACTAGGCAACCAAGTATCCAGCCAGTCCCTGTATTACATATACAGGCACATGTAACTGAATTAATGATGGAACTCAACACTTTGGAAAAACAAGAACAAGGTAAACCCAAATCCTATAGCTTAGAATAAATAATAATAAAAATCAAAGTAGAAATTTAAAAAAATAAACAAAGAAAAAATGGGATTCAGCTCGAGGGGACTTCCCAAGACCTAACACTACTACTGAGGCTATGGAGCACTCACAAAAATGGACCTATCATGACTACCCTCCGAAAGACCCACCAACAAGCTGAAAGAGTCAGATGCAGATATTTGCACCCACCCAATGAACAGAGCTGCTGACTGACCCCTGTGATTGAATTAAGGAAAAGCTGGAAGGAAAAGCTGGAAGAAGCTGAGGAGGAGGGTGACCCTGTAGGAGGACTAGCAGTCTCAATTAACCTGTGCCCACAAGATCTCTCAAATACTAGACCACCAATCAGGCAGCATACCCCAGCTGATATGAGGTCCCCAACACATAGACACTTGAGGACTGCTAGGTCTGCATTCATTCAGAGATGATGCACCTAATACTCAAGAGACTGGAGGCCCCAGGGAGTTGAGGTCTAATGGGGTTAAGGGTGGGGGCATCCACTTGGAGACAGGGGTACATGGAAGAGGTATGGGATGTGGTAGAGTCAAAGAAACAAGAAAGAGATCCACAACTTACACAGCCTTATAATAAATCAGGAGACTAAAACAGTAGAACGTGTC